>NW_022436965.1:18700792-18800568 GCF_009761245.1 Sapajus apella | reverse complement strand
GTTTTGTGCCTTTGCCATCCTTTAATATCAGGGTGACAATGGCTTCACAGAATGAATTAGGGAGGGTTCCCTCCTCCTTCGTTTTTTGGAGCAATTTTAATAGGATTGGTATCAGTTATTCCTTGTATGTCTGGTAGAATTCAACTGTGGATCAGTCTGGTCCTGGACCTTTTATCTTTTTTTAAAAAAATTAATTACTAATTTAAATTTACTACTTATTGTTGATCTGTTCAGGACTTCTATTTATTCTTGGTTCAATCTTGAGACATGTATGTTTCCAATAATTTATACATTTCTTCTAGATTTCATAGTTTGTATGCATAGAATGCTCATAGTAGTCTCTGATGATCATTTGCATTCCTGTGGAATCAGTTGTTTGTCAGTGTTATCATTTCTGATTGTGCTTATTTGAATCTCTTATTTGAGTCTCAGAGTTGGGGACCAAGCTGGGTGAAGCCATGCCAGGCAAGCCATCCACAGTCCCTCAATGGCAGTCACAAGTACCAGCTCTTATGGGAATCTAGGGAGTAAGCACTCAGTGGCATGCTTGTGTGTGGGGTAGAGAAATCTCCACTGCACCAAGTTCTCTGGATGGGAGGGGAGAGGCAACCTAAACTCCTAGTCTAGAAGAGTGGGTGCTCCAAATGCAGGGAGAGATGTCCAGGTATAGAGTGAAGAGACCATCAAGTTGGCTGCCCCAAGCTCTCTACCCAGAAAGGGAAGGGTGGATTAGGATCCTAATCCAGGCAAGCGAGTGCATCAAATTCCTAGAAATATGCCTCAGGACAGAGCAGAGAAACCACTACTGCAGAGGGGTAGGAAAGGGCAGTTCAGGCCCCTAATACAGGAAAGTAAGTATACCAAATGCCTGGAAATATGCCCTGGGTATGGATCAGAGAAAGTGCCATGGCACCAAGATCTCTGCACAGAAAGCAAGGGGTGGCGCAGACTCCTAATGCAGGTAAGCAGGTGCACCAGGTGCCTGAAAATATGCCTTAGTGTGGAGTGGAGGGAGCACTGCCACACAAAATTCTTTGCACAGGAAGGGAAGGGTGGCCCATGCTCCTAATTCAGGTGAGCAGGAATGGTATTCTCTCACCCACTCATTGGAACTAGTGGAGCTCATTCTCCTGACTGACCAAGGGAACAGGCTGGGACACCCAACAATGACACATACAGAGCTGTCATCCCAGATCTCAAAGGCATCCCTGGCTATAAAGTTTACTGCAGCTTCAGCAACTCTCCTTCTACTCCAGTCCTGCAACAAGAAAGATCCCAGTTTCAGTGCTTATCCATGGAGTGTACTTCACATTCGCTGGTGGCTATAGGGGCCCTTTACCCACTTCAAAGCAATTGCTCTGAGGCCGAAGACAAATGCTCATTGTAGCCATCGCTGCCAGATCACCAAACAATGATTGACTTTGTATGAGACCAGTTTGAAAATGTTATCCTCCTCTCTGCCCCAGGTTAGGGAAAATGCCCACATTTTTTCCTGATGCCTTTTCCTCTCAATGTCTCCTGGCCTCTCCCTCAATTAACCCAAGGACTTGGGAGAGAACAGGTGCTCTCTTGTGTCTTTGGTTGCATGGATATCTAATGGAAAGGTGAATTACAGAAGCAGACTCTCTGCCTTCTGACATACTGGGACTTCACTCACTTTTATCAGACAAATGCCATCATACAGGCTGCTGATCCACCTTCTCTTTCTTGGGCTCTGAAGTGTCCTTTGCTTTTACAGTGGCTCCCCATATTCTTTCCAGGTTCAAAGATGACAGCATCGACCTTTACACAGTATTTTTCTGTTTCCAAGTGGATGAGGTACACTAAAAGCCTCTAATCTACTATCTTAGAGGAAAAACCTACTTAAACTAAAATTATTTTAAATTTCTTCTTCTAGTAATAGTTGGCCAATTTGTTTTGGGCCTGCCTCCTGCCATAAGCAGTTACAAATATGGGGGGGAAATATTTTATAAAATTTTTCAAAGTGATTAAAGAGCTTTTATAAAGACAGTGATCTAGAACAGAACAGAAAAGCCAAAAGAAGTAGACCTGTTATTTAAAGATTACTTTTATTTTTAGGTTTTGCAAATTCTAAATGCAAAAATTATAGTTGAGAGGCTTACAAACACTGCAGAAATTTTAGCTGTCTCACCAGGCTGGAGGAAGAAAACTTGGAAAGTAGACTTATAATAGGGAGAAACCCTAGTAAATACTCTCAGGCTTTTGACTGGGATCTCTGAAGGATTCAACCTAGGAGAAAGAGCAAACTGGAAATAAACCATCCCTCACAATAAACAAACCCTCGACATCTAAATCCCTGGTTGGATAAAGAAGATATACCGTTAGCTTAACTACCTGGCAAAAGCAAAGATAAATCCCCTCTGAGAGAAGATAAATTACCCAGAGACTCAAATTTTCTACACACAATTTCATGTACAATAGCTGACAGTTAATCAAAAACAACCAGACATATAGAAAGACTTTTTAAATCACAAGAACAAAACAAACATTAGAAATGGAATGAAGATTGTACCACTGTTGTAGTTATTAGATATATCTTTAAGATAAATATTATTAATATATTCAAAAGATTAAATAATAGAATGTAGAACTCACTGGATGAAATCAGCAGCATATTTTAAAAGCCTTAAAACAGAATTGGATATGGCAGAATGAAATATTCAACCTAAAGATTAAAGTTTGAAGAAATAAAAATGAAAAATGTAAAAAAATATAAGATAATATGAGACATGGCTAAATAATCTAACATATACATTTCAAAAAGAGAGAGGAAAAAGAATAAGGCAGAAGAACTATTGTAAGAGATGATGGCCAAGAATTTTTCAAAGCTAAAATAAGGCCAAACAAAAAATTAAATGGCTCTGCCTTTCCCTTGCTGGAGTCAATAGGGCTGGACAGCTTGGTCCCAAAAGGTGTCCCCAGTAGCCCAACACACCAGCTGTGGAAGACTGCAGCCAGAGCACCTCCTCTGGCCTGACCCTGACTCATCCTTTCTCACTGGCTGGGACTTCCTGCAGGAAATACAACTCCAACCAGAGGCTCAGGGACAGAACCCAGATCTCCCTGGGCCTGAGCCTCTAGGGAGAGGGATGGCCACAGTGTCTGTGAATCAGTAGACATAGCCTTTCCTACTGATAGTTCTGAGGAATCCAGGCAGCCCAGATGAGCGGGTTTCCCCCAGTGAAGTACACTCTTCCACCAAGGCGCAAAATGCTTCGTTAAATGGGTTCTGTTCACCATGTCACCTAACTGGGCGAGACCCTCCAATAGGGGTTGTCAGAAACACTACACAGGAGTGATCCTACTGGCATCCAATCAATGCCCCTTGAGGTCAGAGATGCCAGAAGAGGGAGTGGGCACCCATCTTTGCTGTTCTCCAGCCTTCTTGAGTGACATCTGCAGATGCAGGGGTGAACTAGATGATAAGGGACTGAAGTGGACCCCCAGCAAATGGTAGCAGCCATACAGAAGAGGGACCTGACCATCGAAAGAAAAGCAAACAAAAAGCAACAACAAGAGCATCAACAACAAAAAAGTCCCCACAAAAACCCCATCCAAGGGTCAGCAGCCTCAAAGATTGAAACTCGGCAAATTCATAAACATGAGAAAGAATCAATTAAAAAATGCCGAAAACCTAAAAAGCCAGAGTGCCTCTTCTCCTCCAAATGTTTGCAATGTCTCTCCAGCAAGGGCACAGCACTAGATGGAGGATGAGATGGATGAATTGACAGAAGTAGGCTTTAGAAGACTGGTAATAAAAAAACTACACTGAGCTAAAAGAGTATGCTCCAACCCAATGCAAAGAAGCTAAGAACTTTGATAAAAGGTTAGAGGAGCTGCTAGCTAGAATAATCAGTTTAGAAAGGAACAGAAATGACCTAATGGAGCTGAAAAACACAGCACAAGAACTTCATGAAGCATGTACAAGTATCAATAGCTGAATCAACCAAGCAGAAGAAAGGATATAAGAGTTTGAAGACCACTTTGTTGAAATAAGGCATGCAGACAAGATTAGAGAAAAAAAGAATGAAAATCAACAAGGCCTTTAGGAAATATGGTACTTTGTAAAAAGATGGAACCTTTGATAGACTGGAGTACCTGAAGGAGACAGGGAGAATGGAAACAAACTGGAAAACACACTTCAGGATATTATCCAGGAGAACTTCCCCAATCTAACAAGACAGGCCAACATGAAAATCAAGAATTGCAAAGAGCATCATTAAGATAATTCATGAGAAGACAAACCCCAAGACACATAATCATCAGACTCTCCAAGGTCAAAATAAAGGAAAAAATGTTAAGGGCAGCCAGAGAGAAAGGCCAGGTCATCTACAAAGGGAAGCCAGTCAGACTAAGAGCTGACCACTCAGCAGAAACTCTGTAAGGCCAAAGAAACTGGGGGCCAAATTCAACATTCCTAAAGAAAAGAATTACAAATCCAGAATTTCATATCCAGCCAAAATAAGCTTTATAAGCAAAGGAGAAATAAAATCATTTCCAGACAAGCAAATGCTGAGGGATTTCATTACCACCAGGTCTGCCTGTAAAAACACTAAATATGGGGGGTGGGTAGGGGAACAAACACCAAACTATACTTTCAGGCAAGAGAAACAAATAAAGGGTATTCAAATGGGAAGAGAGGAAGCCAAATTGTCTCTGTTTGCAGATGACATGATTTTATATTTAGAAAACCCCATCACCTCAGCCCAAAAATTCCTTAAGCTAATAAGCAACTTTAGCAAAGTAACAGGATACAAAATAAGTGTGCAAGTATTACAAGCATTGCTTTATACCAACAATAGACAAGCAGAGAGCCAAATCATGAATGAACTCCCATTGACAATCACTACAAAAAGGATAAAATATCTCAGAATACAGCTAACAAGGAATGTGAAGGACCTCTTCAAGGAGAACTACAGACCACTGAAAGGAAATAAGAAAGGATGCAAAAAAAAAAAAAAAAAGAAAGAAAGAAAGAAGAAAAAACATTCCATACTCATAGATAGGAAGAATCAATTTCATGAAAATGGCCATTCTGCCCAATGTAATTTACAGATTCAATGCTATTCCCATCATACCACCACTGACGTTCTTGACAGAATTAGAAAAAACTACTTTAAATTTCATACATGATCAAAAAAGGCCCCATATAACCAAGACAATCCAAAGCAGAAAGAACAAAGCTGGAGGCATCATGCTACCTGACTTCAGACTATACTACAAGGCTACAGTAACCAAAACAACATGGTACTGGTACCAAAACAGACATATAGATCAACGGAACCTCAGTGACCTCAGAAATAACACCACACATCTACAACCATCTAATCTTTGACAACCCTGTTAAAAATAAGCAATGGGGAAAGGATTTTCTAGTCAATAAATGGTGCTGGGAAAACTGGCTAGCCATATACAGAAAAATAAAACTGGACCCCTTCATTAAACCTTATACAAAAATTAACTCCAGATGGATTAAAGACTTAAATGTAAAACCCCAAACCATAAAAACCCTAGAAGAAAACCTAGGCAATACTATTCAGGACATAGGCATGGGCAGAGACTTCATAACAAAAATGCCAAAAGTGAAAAAAAAAAAAATCTAAAAGTACAACAAAAGTCAAAATTGACAAATGGGGATCTAATTAAACTAAAGAGCTTCTGCAACAGATAACCTACAGAATGAGGGGAAATTTTTGTAATCTATTCATCTGAGAAAGGTCTAATATCCAGAATCTACAGGGATCTTAAACAAATTTACAAGAAAAAAAACAACCCCATCAAAAAGTGGGCAAAGGATATGAACAGACACATCTCAAAAGAAGACAACAAATGTATTTTTTTAAAAAAGCTTAACATTACTGATCATTAGAGAAATGCAAATCAAAACCACAATGAGATGCCATGCCATTTCACACCAGTCAGAACGGTGATTATTAAAAAGTCAAGAAACAGTAGATGCTGGTGAGGCTATGGAGAAATAGGAATGCTTTTACACTGTTGGTGGGAATGTAAATTAATTCAACCACTGTGGAAGACAGTATGGCAATTCCTCAAGGATCTAGAACCAGAAATACCATTTTACCCAGCAATCCCATTACAGGGTATATACCCAAAGGAATACAAATCATTTTCCTATAACGACACATGCACATGTATGTTTATTGCAGCACTATTTATAATAGCAAAGTCATGGAACCAACCCAAATGCCCATCAATGATAGACTGGATAAAGAAAATGTGGTACATATGCACCATGGAATACTGTGAAGCCATAAAAAGAAATGAGATCATGTCCTTTGCAGGAACATGGATGAAGCTAGAAGCCAGCATCCTCAGCAAACTAACACAGGAACAGGAAAATCAAACACCGCATGTTCTCACTCATAAGTGGGAGCTGAACAATGAGAACACATGGACATGGGGGGGGGGGGGCGGGGAACAACACATACCAGGGCCTGTTAGGGGATCGGAGGTAAGGGAAAGGAACTTAGAGGATGGGTCAATAGGTGCAAAAAATTTATTTAAAAAAAGGAAAAAGTTATATATGTACTCAACATATTTTAAAAAACAAACAAAATAAACTTATCTCTACAATTTAAAAAAAAAGACTACATATTGGGTACAATGTACACTGCTCAGATGATGAGTACACCAAAATCTCAGAAATCACCACTAAAGGAACTTTTATGCTTATATCTATCATCCAACTGGAGTTATACAGCATGACATTATATCCATGTAACCAAATACCACCTCTTCCTCCAAAGCCTATTGAAATAAAAAATTTAAATTTAAAAAAGCCAATAAAATAGCACCAAAAATTATCAAATACCTTAAAATAAAACTAAGAAATAATGCATAAAATGAATACACAGAAAACTGGAAAACATACAGAAAATTTTTAAGAGACTTCCATACAGGGATATTTTATGTTCACTGGTTAAAAGATTAAACATTATGATAATGTCAGTTTTTCCCAAATTGACCTATGTAGATTCAATGTATTCCCAAACAAAATCTCACTAGGGGTTTTGAGTGTGTGTGTGAAATGTGACAAGCTGATGACAAACTTTACATTAAAATTTAAGTGTTTGAGAATAACCAAGATAATTTAAAGAGGAACTAGAGTTGAAAGATTTATACCATGGGATATCAAGATGCATTACACAGTAAGGCCATGTAGTAGTGACACGATGATAGACAGACAGAATGGAGTCAAGACATTGACCACACACAATTTATGATCTAGGTGACACTGCCAAGGAGTAAGGTAAGAACAAGTTTTCTCTTTTTTTGTTGTTGTTGTTTTTGTCTTTTTTGTTTTTGTTTTTTTGGGGATGGAGTTTCGCTCTTGTTACCCAGGCTGGAGTGCAATGGCGCGATCTCGGCTCACCGCAACCTCCACCTCCTGGGTTCAGGCAATTCTCCTGCCTCAGCCTCCTGAGTAGCTGGGATTACAGGCACGCGTCACCATGCCCAGCTAATTTTTTTGTATTTTTAGTAGAGACGGGGTTTCACCGTGTTGACCAGGATGGTCTCGATCTCTTGACCTTGTGATCCACCCGCCTTGGCCTCCCAAAGTGCTGGGATTACAGGTTTGAGCCACCGCGCCGGGCCCAGAACAAGTTTTCTCTTAATGGTGCAGGATCAATTACACAGGTATATAAAAATATCTTGACTCCAACTTCATGCTGTGTAACTCCAGTTGAATGACAGATATAAGCATAAAAGGTAAAATAGTAAAGCTTCCAGAAGTAAATATAGGAGAATATCTTTATGACTTGAGACAAGCAAAGATTTTTTTAAACAGGACCCCAAAATTCACTAATCATAAATGTAAAGATGATGCATTAAGGTACATTGAGATTAGGGATTTCTATTAATCAAAAAACCAATGCAAATGTAAAAGTTTAGCCATGAGATAAAAGAAGATATTGTAAGACATGCACCATTTAAAAATATTAATATTCAGAACTTTAAAATGTCTACAAGTAACTAAGAAAGGAATAATTCAATATATAAACAAGCAATATATAACCTGAATAAGCATTTCACAAAAGAAGACATCCAAATAGCCAATAAATACACAAATGATCTTACTAATCAACAACAAAAAATGAAAATTAAAATTACAATGTGATATTATCACCAAAACCATGAGGATGACGTAAAGAAAAAATTTTAACAGTATAAACTGTTCAGAGGACATAGAGCAATGAAAATGTTAGCACCTGATTGGTTGGAGTGAAAATTGGTACAGCCACTTTTGGATAACTGTTTAGCAGTAACCACTGAAGCTGAACATAAGTATACCCACTAAATCCACTCCTAGTTATACACAAAGCAGCAGTTATACTGTTGTACATGCCAAATTTCATGTACAAGAATGCCCATAACTTCATTATTCATAATGGCCCCAAACTGGAAAAAACACAAATGTCCATCAGAATGGATTTTTAAAATGCTGCATTCATAAGATGGACTTGTGCATAGCAGATTCAGCAAATTCTTTCTGCTAAAGACCTAATGGTAAATATTTTAGACTTTGAGTGCCATATAGTCTCCGTTGCAACTTCTCAACTCTGCTGTGGTAGGGTGAAAACAGCCATAGATATGTAAACAAATGAGACAGTGTGAATGGCTGCATCTCAAGAAAACTTGAGATTCCATGCGGCAATGGAAATGAACAAGCTATTACTACATGTGAGAATATGGATGGATCTCAAAATGTAATGTGAAGCAAAAGAAGGTAGACACAAAAGAATGTATTCTGAAAGGTGGAGGAGGAGACTGGAAGAGGCTTGAAGGAGGCTTCCAGGATGCTGCTAATACCCTATTGAATAACCTAAGTGGTAGCCCTGGTGTGTTCCTTTTGTGGTCATTTATTGAGCTGCCCAATATGATTTGTGTACATTTATACTCTCACATATCTTTCAATAAAAAATTTTATGAGACAATAATTGACAGTATAAAAGATGACTCAAGAATAATCTAGAGATGCTTTGCTTTGAAAAAAGCAAAGAAGCCAGACAGATAACATCAGAGAATGTATTTTCAAAATGCATATTGCACTAACTTTAATTTTTATTATGTGCATAGGATATTTGGCAAAATCAGGTGGTCATTTACTGCATAGAGATGAAATTGAAGTTATGCTTGATGGTGAGTATTGAGGTTATAACAAAATCTTTATGCATACATCTAATTGCATTAACTATTTGTGATTCTAGTCACATGTGAGTTTTATAAAGATGCCAGGCCAGATAGGAAGAGAGGGGTAGTAGTGGTTGGATAATTATGGAAGAATCAATTAAAGGACTGGGTTAAGAGGCATGTTTTTTTTTTTTTTTTCTGTTTCTATTCTATTTCCTTTTCTTCTTTTTCCCCGTTTCAATCTCTCCATTTGTTCTCCTCATTGCCTGAGAACTATCATCCTAGAAACCTTAGGAACTTCAGAAAGTTGAAAATCCATTTACTCATTCATCTAACACATTTTTTAGCATCTCTTATTTGACAGCACTATTTACTGCTAGGGACAGAGCTGCAAATAAAGCAAAGTCTCTTCCCTCAGAGAATTCGCATTTTAGTGAATAGCAATGTACAATACATTTGCAGGGGAAGGAATTAAGGAAGGGTAATATTAGTCTATCAAAATGTTTGGATCTTAGGAATCTCTCTTAGCCTCTATTGCCCCATCAGGGTCAGAAATATAAATAGGTGAGTTATAAAAACAAGTTGGCTGCCTTCCTTCCTTTTACTTAATAGACTATTTTTTTAGAACAGTTTCAGGTTCACAGCAATACCAAGCTGCAGGTATAGAGATTTACCAGATACCTTCTCTCCTCGCCTATGCATAGCCTCCCCCATTATGGACATACCCGACCAGAGTGGTATATTTATTGTAATTTACGGACCTACATTTACACATCATTACGTTCCTTCCTTATTCATTGATTCATTCATTCACTCACTCATTCATTCAACACATATTTGACTACCTGCTAAATGCCAAACACTAGAATTTTCCATCTTTTTTACAGTCATTTTCTTCTTTCACTCCTCCTCCTCCTTCTGCTCCTTCTCATCTCTGTGCTTTCTAAATCTCCCCCTTTGTTTCTATTTCTTTTATCAAGAAATAAAATAGCAATTTCTCACAGTCCACTACCTGGATATAATGATATTAGCATTTTGGTATATGTCTTATCCCGGATATTTTTAAATAATAAAAGCTATTATATATTTATTTTTTAACTATTTTAACTGTTATATAACTTTTTTCACTTGCCTTTATAATATAAACATCTTTCTATGCCAAGAAATATGGGCCTACATCATCATATTAATATGTATGTAGCATTTCATTGTTTATTCCTAACTTAAGCACTTCCCTATTAAGGAAAATTTAGGCTGATTTTAACTTTTTCATTATTATGACCAATATGAACCTCTTCCTAAATACATGAATATATGTTTATATTATCTAGCAGAATGCTCAGCACATAAAAGGCTCTTGGTATTTTTAGTGACTATTCCCATTTTTTTAATGGAGTCTGATGGGAATAGGTGATAAAACTACCTGAATGCTATCAGGAAAAGTTACAAAATGCAGAGGGAATAAAGAGGAGAGATGGAGAAAAGTGGGGACTCTGCAAAAGGTGGCAGGGCTGTTTAGTATTAAAGCTTCATGTCGTCTAAGAAACAGATGTCTTGAACTAAAGTCTCTTTTGATATTACAGTTATTGAACGACTGCTCCGAGATGAAGACCCTGTGATCAAAGAGTTGGCTAAAATAACCCACAGTATTTTTAAGAAAATAGCCCATAAACTGACCTCTGCAACTCTTAAACAAAACTTCCAAAAATTGTTGAAATTCTTCTACATCAAAAAATTGAAGCCTCTTTATAATTATAACTCACCCAATCGCCAGAGAGACAGTCCTACAGACAGTGAATATATCAAGAATGATAAGAAAGGCCTTAGAGAAGAGAATGATGACACTTTGGTAAACAATTAAAAGTTCAACAATGTCTTGGAGCCGATCTCAGAAGAAAAATGATTTTTCTTTCCCTCCTGACAACTTGAGTCTGTTTGTAGATGCTTTTCTGAAAAATGCTGGAGGCATTTACTGTCTCTTCTTAATTCTCTATTCAAATATAGAAATCTGAGAAACCTAGTGCCTTTCTATGTCTGACAGTGGTCAGAAGTCCTATTTCATCAAACCCACTAAGACAATTGAAAATAACACAAGAAAAGAGAAGACGCTCTTGGTACTTGATTCCGTCAGTAAGCATCTACTGAGCACCTTCTAAGTGCCAGATACTGTGCTAGGCAGTGGGGACATTTGGATAATATAGAAAAGGTTCCTGACCTCATGATGGCCATAGTCTAGTAACACATAGTGTGGTCATTTCTATCCTGCTGGGAAGAATACTGCCTAGGGCAGTGTTAACAAAATAGATATGGAACCTGAAGAAGAGAACAGGGAGAAGGAAATGTATTCTAGATAAAGGCATTGAGCAATCAGAGTGTAAGGGAAAGTTGAGGAGTTTGTGGGCACAACTATGAGGAGGAAAGAAGAATGAGGAGATCTGATGCCCAAGTGAAGATTACTCAATGCTAATGGGTTTGAGCTTTTTAAAAGAAAGATTGGACAGTCTGTCATAGTCAGTATTCCCATTGCCATCAGAATTATAAAACCTCTCCAATGATCTTGATCAACTAAAGGCTCAGGCTTATCCTTCACTCCTCCCACCTTACCTTCTCCAGATCCCCATGCCCCACCAGAGCATAAGCCATTCTAGCCACAGTAAACTACTTACAGTTAGATGAAAGCACTTTTTCTCTGTTGATTCAGATGTAGTGGCATCTGAATTTGCAATGTGTCAACTTGCAGTTCAAGTATGTTTTCCTTTATTTGCTGGGTCACCTTTCTAGTATTGTATGGCAGCCACTCCAGCTTCCCCTACATTCACCTCCAGCTTCTCTGACCTCTGGGCCAGGTGAGTTTAGTTTTATTGACAAGGATACCAACTTCTCTTGCAAAATACCTACATCACTGACTTCAATACTGGAAGCAGTAAGAGATGGACACAGTCTTGAGCTTGTGGGTTCTACCTTGTCCTTGCTCTTCCTATTTCATATACACCTTCCCTCTCAAATTCCTGCCCTGCATATTTCAAGTTCCAGGATCAGCTGTGAAGATGATAGACTTCAGAGACTAGACTACTCCTGCTCCCACAATTCATAAGATCAAATCCCTAGTTCTGCTGCTTTAGTTGAATCCGGATGGATATATCTGGGATGCATTTTCTTTCCCACTTTGGTCAATTTGGGTGGATGTTGCTCCTATATTTTGCCTTAACACCTGTGATTATACCTCTCATCACTTTTATCACACTGTAGTAAAATTATATATTTACTTCTCCTTCTGCCTCATAAAATTGAAGCGTTATAAACGCAACTGTCATATCTTATACTTGGTTGTGTACTCTGGGGCTCAATGCCAGGCATTCAATGAATACTTGCCAAATGAATGAAATATTAATGAGACATATTACCCTCACACTTCAATAAAAGTTTTTATATATTTACGAAATGTGGAGTAACAAAATAATAATGACTAGAAATAAATCATGAATAATTTTAATTTATCCCTTAATCCATATTATTTTATATGTCCAAATGTCCCAGATCTCACTTTTCAAAATTAGGGCAAAATCTCATTCCTACCTAATGAATCAGCAGAATACCTAAAGAGGTAGGCTGAATAATCACCTCCCCAAAAATATCCAATTCCTAATCCCTGAAATCTGCAGATATTTTGCTTTATGTGACAAAAGAAGTTTAACAGATGTGATTAAGAATCTTTAGATGGGGAGATTATTTTGGATTACCTAGGGGGGCCCACTGTAATCATAGTGTCTTTATAAGAGGTAGGTGGGAGGTCAGTGAGAAAGGGGATTCTTGAAGATGCTACTCTTCTATTTGAAGATGGAGGTAGGATCCATGAGCCAAGAAATGCAAGGAATGCATGTCTAGGAGCCAAAAAAGTCAAGGAAATGGATTCCCACAGAATTTCCAGCGCGCAAGGTCCTATAAACATCTTGACTTCAGCCCAATGAAACCCACCTGGGACACCTGACATCCAGAATTGTATGATAATACATTCATGCTGTTTTAAGGCCCCATTTGCGGTAATTTGTTAGAGCAGCAATAGAAAATTAATATACCTACATTTCTGCAAACAAAACCAAATCAGCCAATACCCATCAATCAATCAGATGGCAACTGATATAACGGGCCTTAAACAAATGTTGCTATTTCTTTAAAAGGTCTGATAACTATATTAGAAATGATCTTCGGCCCGGGATCCAAGATGGCCTAATAGGAACAGAGTACAGTTCCCAGCAAGAACAACGCAGAGGGCGAGTGATCACCACATTTCCAAACGAATTACTGCCCACAGACCAGGAGATTCCTGGCTGAAAAGTGCCACAAGTTTCCAGCATGGCTGTTTCAGCCAGCACAGTGGGTCTCTGCACAAAAACTCACATAAATCTGGGCAGCTGTTTCAACTGGCACCTGGAATGCCTGGGAGACAGAGTCGCCAATTCAACTGAAAAAAAGGGGGCAGGAGAGGGAGCCAGGTGATCTGATTTGGCGGGTCCCACCCCACAAAGACCAGCAATCTGAAACACTCCAGACTGAGAGTTTCACAGCAAGCGCAGCTAGACCCTGGATAATCCAGCTCTGTGGCGGGAAGGACGTCCACCATTACTGAGGCAGTCCACCACTACCGAGGCAGGTCGCCATTACTGAGGCAGTCTGATATTACTGAGGCAGTTCTAACTATACTTCCATAAACAAAACTTCAAAGAGGCTCACACAGCCCTGTTCTCAAATCTTCATTGCCTTCTTTGCATGGCTTAGGACTCTTGTCTTTCACTTCTGCTGCCACCCTCTGAGCAAAAGCTGCTACCCCACCACCCCTCTTCCTTTGAACCTATCTAACCTTAGATTAATTCTAAAATTCTAACCTTAGATTAATTCACCTATTTTACCTCCTTCTCTGCTCCTAGATTACACTGTTCCCCAAGAAACATGATACATACATGCAGAATGATGCTATTGCCCATGAAGATGTCATGGTCCATTAGAAATCTGTGCTCCTCAACCCCATCCAGACCTTGATACCCCAAGCAAGCCGAATAGCTAGTTCCTGCCTTTATTTAACACTCCTGAAGTCTACTACTTAACCACTGGGCCACTCATTCTCACCAGATGACTTTGCCTATTCTATCAGACTGGAGATCTATTTGATTACAAAATTAATGTGTCCTATTTGTATTGGGAATGGGTATGGCAGAGGTGGCAGAATGGGGAGAAAAGGGGAGCTAACAAGATAATTCTTTCTGATATGTAATCAAGAATAAAAATTAGATAATATGGCTGGGCATGGTGGCTCACTTCTGTAATCCCAGCAGTTTGGGAGGCCAAGGTGGGTGGGTCACGAGGTCAGGAGTTTGAGACCAGCCTGGCCAACATGGTGAAACCCTGTCTCTACTAAAAATACAAAAAATTAGCCATACATGGTTGCAAGCACCTGTAATCCTAGCTGTTCAGGAGGCTGAGGCAAGAGAATCGCTTAAACCCTGGAGGCGGATGTTGCAGTGAGCCAAGACCACACCACTGCATTCCAGCCTGGGCAACAGAGTAAGACTTAGTCTCAAAGAAAAAAAAAAAAAAAAAAAAAAAAAAAGATAATAGATAAAATGTGTTATTTTCACTCAAAGTCTGATTGATATGGTTTGGCTATGTCCCCACTCAAATCTCATCTTGAATTCCTACATGTTGTAAGAGAGACCCAGTGGGAGGTAACTGAATCATGGGGGCAGGTCTTTCCCATGCTGTTCTTGTTATGGTGACTAAGTCTGACAAGATCTGATGGTTCTATAAGGGGGATTTTCCCTGCACAAGCTGTGTCCCTAGTGCCATGATTGGGAGGCTTCCCAGCCATGTGGATGTCTATTAAACTCTTTTTTTGTAAATTTCCCAGTCTCAGGTATGTCTTTATCAGCAACTTGAAAACAGACTAATACAATTATATTTATTAATTTTTTTTATAAAACAAAATTATATCCCATCAAGCTTTGTTAAAATATGTAGGTTTCTTCTTTCCTAAGAGGCTATCAGAAGTTCTTTCAAAAATTACAAGTGAAATTTAAAAACTAAAGCTTATCTTAAGGAGTTGAGTAATGTGGGGTGGTGGGGGGAGTGGGGGCCATGAGTTATGCAGAATATGTACTTGAAACAGATGCCTACTGGGTGGCTACCTCAGAAGAATTATCTTTAGTTCCAAGGTCCAAGCCTATTAGACTAAGCATCAATTGTGCAAAGCTTGCACAACTCAAGACCTTCCTGGCACATTCTTCAAGGTCTCTCCTTTTCAGCTCTTAATCCAGTTTCTAATTTTTCTTAAAACTTATAAAAACATTTCATGCTTCTATTAATAGTTCCTTATACTCAGTTTTCTCAGTAGCGACTACATATGAATCACATTTTATCTGCAGTATAGACAGCAGCTTAAAGATGTAGATATAATTTAACTGAACCATTATGTTAGAAATGTTTTAAAATCAGAAAGGAAGATTAGCTGCAAACTTGGAGTTTTTAGATTATATATGTGGTGTTTTATTGATCTCTTATGTATATTTATAATGCAAAAATCTTTACAACCAAGAAATGAGATTTTGGTTTAAATTTTTTTTAATTGTACTTTAGGTTCTGGGGTACATGTGCAGATCATGCAGGATTGTTGCATAGTTACATACATGGTAAGGTGGTTTGCTGCCTCCATCACTAACCTATGAAAAATCTGGCATGCTTTCTTAGATCAATGTCAATATCTCTTACATTTTCACACTTTTTATTTTTCATCCTGAAAGTTCTTTCTATTCATTTCTCTTGACCATGTACACATTCTGTGTTTATGTCAAGGCTACAGTCCTGTCAAAGAGCATTAAAAACCCAGAATAAATATCTCAAATGGCTCTTCCACGCCTGTCACAGAGCAATCCCAGGACCCCGCATGCAGATTCCTCAGCTAATACCACGGTACTGTCCCTAGTGCCTTTCCATTTTAAATATCTGGCATATGATATCTTATTTCATTCTCACAACAATAGCCTGATTTGTAATTGATAAGGAAACTTAAGTCTAGAGATTCTAAGTGACTTGTTCATGATTAGCAAAATAGCTAGTGGGGACAGTTACGTCTTTTAACTCTAACTTCCAGTATTCAGTCAACTACATTACTGTATCTCTAATTTGAAATTTGTTATGATTACTTTTACTGTGGTGATATCTTTACCTGGCACATTGTTAAATGATAAAGAGTAGCACAATTCTAGACTCTTAAACTCCCAATGGAATATCTGGATAAAGCCTACCAGATATTCTCATAAGTTAGAAAGTCAACAATTATGGTTAGAGACAAGTTTTATTTTGATATCCCAGAATAGTATTAGCAGGGAACAGAAGTACATATTAAGTACTACAACTCTGACTTCAGAATATATATAATGCAGCAGGAAATGGGTTAGGACCAGGGATGTGAAAACCAGAGAAGGCCAGAAAATAGAAATAATACCATCCAAGTGTTATGTATACTCACCTGATACTTTTTTTTTTGTTTTGTTTTGTTTTTTTGTTTTTACTTTTCAGCTATCTATTGTGGTAGTCTGACTAAAACAAAAAGACATTTCAGAAATTAAAATTCTTAGCCATTAGTTGAATTATTCTTTATAATCCAGCTCTTCCTATTTCTGAAATAAGGTATTTGATTCGGCTCCCTAATACACTTTTACAGCACTCAATTGCCAGGGGATATTAAGGGGTGTCTGCCAATTTACACACCTGGTTCCAATCTATGTAACTTAACTTTAGCTTCAAATATGTATCACTTAAAAATATTTTCATTACATAAATTATTTTCAAATATACCTTCAAAATATATACATGCATTTTAATTAAATTATTATATAAACCAAGTTTGAGTAATGAAGCTGGGATGTTGCAGGACCCAAAACCCAGCTGTGGGGAGAGACTAAACATTTCTAGCATTAGTGATACTCTGTATCTCATAGATTAACTCTCTTTTAGTATTTCTATCCTTAATCAATTGAGATTTTTATTGAGCACTTTTTTGGGATTAGCACTAGGAATACTCAGTGCTTGGCATTAGCAATAGTACCATGAACAGTACCATGAATTTCCTTTCTTCAAAGAATTTTAAAGGCTACTGGAAAAACAAGGCACACATAGAAAATTAAGTAATAATACAAGAGATCATAATAATGCAATGCAAAAAATAACAAGCCAGGTAGTACAGAGAAAGCTGCTGTAAGTTAGGGAGAGAGAGTCAGAGAGAAAACTGGCATTTCTGAGAACCTATTTTATGACAAGTTCTGCACAAAGTGATTCTATAGTTTATTGCATTTCTAGATGGAAACAAGCTTTGTTAATCAGTATTATATAAATAACATTGTTTTCCTGAGTTTTGTCTATTTGAAATTTCTGGATCCTGAGTGTAATAGACAGGATTCATTTAATGTAAGAATTTACTACTGTAACACAATCCTATCAGGTTGCCAATATTAATATCTTCATCTTATGAAAGAGAAAATGGAAGCCCAGAAAGATTAAATGATTTACCTAAGGTCAAATATCCAATAGGTGGCAGAAGCAACTTTTAAATTCTAAACTTCATGCAAGTCACACAAGCATTTAAGAGTACCTCAAACACACCCTCTGGAATAAAAACCAGATGTCCTTCACTACAGCTAAGTTAAGCATAAATGTAAGTAGCATTGCTCCAAAAAACATGAAGCAGAATGCTGATATAAATGTCCAGTTACTCTTTGTTGAGGAATTAGTCAATGTAGTCTGAACCCCTAGCCCATGTGATCAAGGGTACCAAATCTGGTGTAGTTTCGTCTAGTTTGCACACTGGACTCTCTTCATTTGTAAACTCAGCCATTCTTGTGGTGAGGGAAGTTTTTTGCTTTCTTTGAGTGGAGGTAAGTGGGGAGAGTGTTCAGGGGAAGCGACTCATTTCTGGGCTTCTCCCTTCATTTTTGACCCTGTAGGCTCAGGATAAGGCCTGGTAATGGTAACTTGTTTTGTTTTCATTTGTAATCCATTCACGTTAGCTTGCTGTTCGCTATTTAAGAACCATTGTTCTCAAGCATGTTTCCGGACAATACAGATTTAGTTTAGCTTTGGTTTAAGTGACTGAACAAAGTCCACTTTAAGTAATTCATCTCTTAATTTCTACAGCTACTTTTCTTACCTCTGCTAAAAGCTGTGAAACATACTGCTTTAACCTACAAAAGCTTCTCTGAAGTAGAAATGTATATTTTTGTGCCAATATTTTTCTTACCAGCTGTGCTTTCTTCCAGGGAGATCGTGCTTTGCCACTAAATGAGCCTGTATGCAAAAATACTCTCTGCCAAGTAGAACCTTACTGTTTCATATTTATCAGCTAATTTATTCTTGTGACCGCCTTCTACAGTATCCCTACGTTACAGATTTTTTTTACAAAGCAAGTTTAAGAAATGAAATAACTTCTCAAGTTCATGCAGCTGATACACACTCGAGGCGAGTTTCAAATTAGGTCTGCCTGATGCTAAATTATTCTCCTTTGACTTTTCTCTGTCTTCATTTTCTCTCCTACCTTAACCCTTGCCCATGTGTTAAGTCCCATCGTGTTATTCACAAGCATACCTCAGTCATATTCCTGGCTTTTAGTATTGAGGAATTTGTCAATCTTGGCACTAGCTAGATTTTAACCTGGACATTCTGCTCGTGTCTGAATTTTATGAATAATTAACTGGTTTGATGCCCACTAAAAAGACCAACAAGATTTTTTCTGGTAATAAGTTTCATTGTGAAGATTACACATACATTTTTTCTACTTTTTATTCATTCATCTCATTGTTTAACTAATGTTTATCTTTTATTGTCAAGATCGATTTGCCAGGAATATGAGGTCTCCACTTGAAAAGTCAATAGTTTTGTTATCTTCTTTTTATCCCAGGTCTAGTCATAATCCCTAGCAAAGATATACTGGTTAATGTTATCAAGAGGGTAAAGGTCAATGAGAAGCAGTACAACAGTATTTGTCAATGTTTTATGAATTTAAGCGGGCCTGACTGTAGAGAAACTATTAAAAATCATAGTATTCTTCTCTGTAGTAGGCTTCCTATTCTAAAATAGGGCTCACTTTTAAAACTTCTGACCATTGAGTAAATGATTTTGTGATAAATTATTTATTCATAGGCCATTGTGCTGAGTGCTGAGGAAGATCCAAGTTAGACTACAAGACATGACTCCTATACTCTATAAGAACTCTCACCCATTTTCAGAAAGAAAAATTTATGGAATGATAATAATAACTAAGGAATTGTAGCTAATGAACAGAGTGAAATTTCAGATGTCAAAGTAAACAAGGACTTCGAGTTGAAGTAATTCCTAAGAATAAAAGAAAAAAATCATTTTACTATGAAATAGAAATTATGTAACAACTTTAATTTTCATCATACCAGAAAATGCTAAGTTATGTACTTGAACAAATTGTTTCTTGTTGTTCTCTGGTGAAAAGATCAAAGAACATTTGAATGTCTTCCAGTACCTTTAAGGTCAAGCTAATAAAACTAGCTTACAAATACACTAGGTCTCCTATAAACAAATATCTGCTGCTTTTCTCCAACATGGCCATGCCCAGGGAAAGTTGTGTGCAAATCTCTGAGATGGCTTTCAGGTGCTAGAGTGGAGAGGCTAGTGAAGAACAAAACACCTACAGGGTGAGAATCTGAATCTGGTCTGAGCTGAAGAGGAGAGCCTGGTTGTTGCCAATGATGGTTTAGGTGATGGTATGAGTAGAAACCAACTGCTCGCAGTTTTATAGAAATGTAGACTGGTAGATGCTCTCTTAATGCCATCTAACAAACACACTAATCATTTGGAAGATACAAAACTACAGAAGAATCTAAGAGATCCTATGTTACCCTCAATGGGAAAGAAAGAGTGGATGATTTGGACAAAAGATCATTATGTATTTGAATTTTGTGGAAAAAGCACAGTGGACGGAGTTGGGGCCTCAAGCCTTACCACCAGGCCTCATGGTAATAGAAGAAATAATTTCTTCTGAGGATGAGAAAAATTCTTTTAAATCATTATTATTTTTGAAATAAGGATCATACTATAAGAACTTTTTTGCATGCTGCTTTTTTCCTTTCCATTATTTTAATGGGGTATTTCTTCAAGCTATCTGTTTAATTTACACAGAGTAATTTATTCATTTCTCTAACAAAAAGCATGTATTCTGTCTCATTTTTGACACTTTGAACAATACCAAAATAAAGTTTTTTATATAATTTGTTCAAGCATGCTTATATTTGTATTTTTATAAAATATATTCCTGAGTAAAATCACCTGATCAAACAGCATATATCTTTTATCTTTAAACTGAAATTATTTTTATCAACACCATCATTATTGAAATTAACAATTGACAAGCCCATTAAATAAAACATTTTACATAATTTTACATCAGTGACTTAGAGCCCACACATAAATGACAAAAATAGCTAAAAACATATGAAAAAATATATCTTTGAAAATAAACACAGCATTCCTCTGGCTATGAAACTACAAAAGTTTGGGATACTTTTTAAATTTGTAGCAGAAGGTACAACAGACTGTCAGCTTCATTTAGCACTGCCTGCACCAATTGTTGTTCACTTGACTCTTTATGAGATATTAGCTTCAGAATACGGACCCCAAAGAGGCCACATCTTTGGAATGTTCCATCGTAGCTTTCATGATCAAGCATGAGTCTCCAAAAGCCACTATCATTTTACAGAAATCTTTCAATTATTATGCATCATCAGACATGACAACAGGTGTCACAGTATGTCTTGCCTCCAGTAAGTCAATTAGAAGAAAACAAAAATTTATTTAAAATACAAAGAAAATCTAGAGCAAGACGACAAAATGTGAAGTCTTCCACTCATATCCTCCAACAGCAACAAGAATCTAGCCATCCAGGGATGAAAGCTTCTTAGTTTTGTGATTCAGAGGGAACAATAGAGAATGTCCACTCCCTCAACCAGAGCTTGGGTATTTGAGACTCTGAAGATTTACAAAGCGGCTCTGCAGAAAGCTGTGGCAATCAAAGGATAGGCTGAAAGGAGACAGGGCTAATAAATGTGTCTACTACAGATAAAATATATTCTAGCAAAGAACAGGCGGCCTTTTCACCTCCTAGAGAGATAAAACATCAGAGGCCAAGGAGGAATCGGGTGTGTCCCACCTGTCCTTAAATTAATAAGGCTATAGGAATAGTATTGCTTCCTAAAGTATTCACAATCTTTCTTTGCACTATTTTAATGCTATTTGTGTAGCATTAAAAACTGAAAAGGAGTTCTATGTAAAATGAGAGCAGAGAAAATCATGTCATCTGAATTGCAGCCCTAGAAAATTTCATGAACCTATGACTTGTTTTTAATTTTTTTCTACAAGTTATATTTGCTCATTTTTAACTACATGCCATCTTCTAATCCTTGTTAAAAAAAAATAGCCAGACAAAGGGTAATAGTGTAGTTATCCCCATTTTATTGAGTAAACCAAGAATTGGAAAGGTTAAGTGACTTGCCCAAAGCCACAGAGCTTTACAAGTGATTTGAAATCTCTCATACTCACACTTTAGAGATGAAAATTACTGTCTTCAAAAGACATAAAGGGTAATTCCTCAAAATTAGACATATACCAGTTTACGTTAAGTATCACCTCCCTAATGAAAGGGTTAGCTAGATAAAATGAGTGACATGTCATAATTCTAAGTGACATAGAAATATAGTCGATAGGAGAACAATTTTTTGAAATTTCACTATATGTCATGACTTAGAGTTAGGTGCAGTCTATTTTGTTTTACTGCCAACATGATTTTACCTGGTACTAATTTTACCTGGTACCTGGTACGAATAGATCAATTTATGAAATTTGACCTTTTCCCTGACAACACATTTTCTTCAGAAACAAATAAATACAAGCTTGAGAAATACAGGTCTTTGACCCCAAAATTCCAAAGGCAGAACATAAAAAGAGCAGAGAAAGTCATCCTCCCTACTGGGCTATCTCAACTAAGCAGGTAAGTTTCTACAGTATTTGGAGGGCTAATATGAGGTACCCACAAAATAGGAATAAGGAAAACAACATAAACTTTGAAATAACACATAATGAAATGGAGTAGAGAACTGCTTGGGAGAAACTTCTTGACTCTGAGGGCAAGGGTCCAAGAGTATAAACAGCAGCTTGTGTTTACTATAACCAAAAGAAAAGCAGAAACTGGGTGGCCATGGGAGACTGGCCTAGAGTCCCACCCATCACGGAGAGTTGGTGCTCACCCATTTGAGGACCAAGAAATGACTATCTCTTTAAGAGCAGCTCCTCCCATTTTCCAACAATCTTGCTAATGTGTGGGCTCACTAGAGCATTTTCTCTTTCAAACTGCCCAGGCAGTTGGGCAGGATATAGACATACAGAAGAAAAGAAGATAAAGAACGGGTAGGAAAATAAAAAAGGTGGGAGGCCGACGTGGGTGGATCATCTGAAGTCAGGAGTAGGAGACCAGCCTGGCCAACATGGTGAAACCCAGTCTCTACTAAAAATACAAAAATTAACCAGGAATGGTAATGTGTGCCTGTAATTTCAGGTACTTGGGAGGCTGAGGCAGGAGAATCACTTGAACCTGGGAGGCAGAGGTTGCAGTGAGCTGAGATGGCACCACTGCACTCCAGCCTAGACAACAAAAGCAGAACTCCATCTCAAGAAAAGGAGAAAAGACGACGGAGGGAGGGAGGGAGAGAGGCAGGGGAGAGAAAGAAAAGAAAGAGAAAGAAGGAAAGAAAAAGAGAGAGAAAAAGGAAGGGAGGGAGGAAGAAAGGGTGATACAGTAAAGGGCTGAGGATGGGATGGGTTAATGAAGGAGGAGCATGCTGTAGTTTTACATTGAATATGGCTAGAATAAGAGTGACATAATTCAGGCAGTTTGTCTGGGAATCATGGATCATGATTTTTATCATCCAAGTCTATTTCTTTGCATAGTTATGTGATTTTGTCTAAAAAGAAAAAAAAAAGTGAGAGAAGTAGTAGTAGAACCTAAAGACAGTGTCAGGAACAGAAAAAAGTTAGGAAATGTAATTTTCTTAGAGGAGAAAGGAGGTTGAAGGTAGTGGGAAAAGATTATTTTTAGGTAAGAACTTGACTTTTTTTTTCACTGAGATAAGATCTTACTCTGTCACCTAGGCTAGAGTGCAGTGGCACAACCATAGCTCACCACAGCCTCAAACTTTTGGGCATAAGCGATACTCCTGCCTAAACAGGAATATATAGCCCCAGAGTAGTTGGGACTACTGGTGGGGAGAACTCCTAAATTCAAGTGATCCTCCTGCCTTAGCCTCCTGAATAGCTGGGACTACCGGCACACTGAAATACAGACATCTTCAGATCTTGTTCCTCATTATCTGTATCAAAATAGAAAGAAGGTACAGAATGTATATGTTTGTAAACAAATATACATACATATATATTTGTTTCTTCATTCCCATATACATGCATATGTATATGGGTGGGTGGGTGGGTGGATGTGTCTACATGTGTTTTAGTTGTGAATCTTCTTTTATTTATTCTGCTTACTCATTTTTGTAGACAGTAAATTACAAAGTCCAAAAGCAAAAAGGATAAATATGTATGCTATGTCATCAGTCTCTTAATTTTGGAAAGCTGATGACTAAAAACAAAGTGCTTATTTTCTTCAGAAGAAAACTTTCTCTTTAGAAATTAGAGATAAATGAAAATGCAGTTAGATTACTAAAGGAATTTGTTTGTTTTCTAGAGATAAGTTCTTACTCTGTCACCCTGGCTGGAGTGCAGTGGTACAATCATGGCTCACTGTAGCCTGGAACTCCTAAACTCAAGGGATCCTCCTGCTTTAGCCTCCTGAGTAGCTGGAACTACAGGCATGTGCCACGCACCAGCTGACTTTTTTTTTTTTTTTTTTTTTTTTTTTTTTTTTTTGTAGAGACAGGCTGTTACTCTGTTGTCCAGGTTGGTTTCAAACTCCTGGGCTCAAGTGATCCTCCCATTTCAGCCTCCCAAAATGCTGGGATTACAGGCATGAAGTATCATACTCAGCCAGTGTTTCTTAAAAAGTAAAGTTTTATTAAGCCAAAGAGTGAAATCAAAATAAATAGATAAATAGGTAATAATGTTTCAGTAATGTTATTGCTGGAATTGTTCTCTAGGCCTTTGCACAGGTGACCATGGGGAAGAAAGTGGCCATCATTGGAGCTGGCGTGAGTGGCTTGGCCTCCATCAGATGCTGTCTGGAGGAAGGGCTGGAGCCCACCTGCTTTGAGAAGAGCAATGACATTGGGGGCCTGTGGAAATTTTCAGTGAGTAGCATGTTGTTGTAATAAACAGGGAAATAGGTTGGGAAGTGTATAAGAACACACTGCGTGCACACAGGTTTCTAAACCTGCTACCATGGCAATTATCATATCTGTTAGAATTGGAATCCACTAAGTACAGTGTCAAGAACAGGTTGGAAAGTGACCTACTTGCAAGTCAAGAAGTAAATTAGATAATGGGCTTTGAAATTCTCTGTTACAACTATGCAACAATCCTGCATGATCAGCACATGTATCCATGTACCCCAGAACCTAAAGTGCAATGAAAAATATACATTAAAAAAAATAATAAAATAAATAAAAACCAACAATTCAAAAGAAAAAAAAAAAAAAGAAATTCTCTGGTACAGAATTCTCCCTTGGTAGATCATTAGTAAGAGCCACTTGGACAAAAAGTTCATGGTAAGTATTAGTTAGGTTTATGTAATTACAATTAAATGATTTACTCATTTAAAACACAATCACTTCACATTTTTTTTTCAGATTTAGGGGGTACAAGTGCAGTTTTATTACATGGATATAATGTGTAGCAGTGAAATCTAGACTTTTTGTGTTCCTATCACCCAAATAATGTACACTGTACCCATTAAATAATTTCTCATAACTCAATCCCCTCCCACTCTCCCACCATTTCAAGTCTCCAGTGTCTATTATTCCCACACTGCATGTCAATGTATATACATGATACAGCTCCCAATCATAAGGGAGAGAACAAGTGGTATTTGACTTTCTGTTTCTGAGTTATTTCACTTAAGATAATGGCCTCCATTTCCATCCATGTTGCTGCAGCAGACATAATTTCATTCTGTATTATGGCTGGGTAGTATTCCATGGTGTGTGCATATAAACATATGTGTCTCTGTGTGTGTGTGTGTGTATACGTATGTATGTATATACCATATTTTCTTTATTCGATCATCCTTGTTGGACAAGGTTAATTTCATTTCTTTGCTATTGTGAATACTGCTGTGATAAACATATGGATGTAGGAATCTTTTTTACATAACAACTTCTTTTCCTTTGGGTAGATATCTAGCAGCGGCATTGTTGGGTCAAATGGTAGTTCTGTTTTTAATTATTTGAGAAATCTCCATACTGTCTTCTATAGTTAACTATAGTTAACATTCCCACCAACAGTGTTCCTTTTTCTCCACAGGCTCACCAACATGTGTTATTATTTGAATTTTTTTTTTTTTTTTTTTTGAGATGCAGTCTCAATCTCTCTCCCAGGCTGGAGTGCAGTGGCACCATCTCAGTTCACTGCAACCTCTGCCTCCTGGGTTGAAACAGTTCTCCTATGTCAGCCTCCTGAGTAGCTGGAATTACACATGTGCACCACCACACCCAGCTAATTTTTGCATGTTTAGTAGAGATGGGGTTTCGTCATGTTGGCCAGGCTGGTCTCAAACTCCTGACCTCAAATGATCCTCTGGCTTTGGCCTCACAAAGTGTTGGGATTATAGGCATGAGCCACCATGCCCAGGCTTTTTGACTTTTTAATAACAGCCATTCTGATGGGTGTTTACTGTGGTTTTAATTTGCATTTTTCTGGTGATTCATAATGTTAAACATTTTCCCATATTTTTATTGGCCATTGGTATGTCTTTTAAAAAATGCTTATTTATGTACCTTTCTCACTTTTTAATAGTGTTATCTGTGTTTTTTTTAAGATTGGTTTGCTTGACTTCCTTGTAAATTCTGGATATTTGTTCTTTGTTGGATGCATAGTTTGCAAATATTTTCTCCCATTCGGAAGACAGTCTTTTCACTCTGTTATTTTTTTTCCTGTGAAAAAGCTTTTTAGATTGTCTATTTTTGTTTTTATTACATTTGCTTTTGAGGCCTTAGTCATAAATTCTTAGTCATAACCTAAGTAAAAGAGTTTTACCTCTTTTTTTTTTTTTTTTTTTTTTTAGAATTTTTATAGTTTCAAGTCTAACATTTAAATCTTTAACCTATCTTGAGTTAATTTGTTTATGGTGAGAGATAGATACTTTTATTTTGCATATGGCTATCTAATTTTCCAAGCACAATTTACAGAATAGGGTGTGCTTTCTCCAGTGTATGTTGTTGTCAACTTTCCCAAAGATCAGTTAGTTGGCTGTAGGTATGAGGCTTTTCTTCTGAGTTCTCTAATCTGTTACACAGATCTATGTGTCTATTTTTATATTAGTACCATGCTGTTTTAGTTACTATAGCCTTGAAATATAATTTGAAGTCAGGTAAAGTGATGCCTCCAGCTTTGTTCTTTTTGCTTAGAATTGGTTAGGTTATTTGGGAGATATATAGATATATATATATATATATATATATATATATTTAGAATTGTTCTAATTCTGTAAAAAATTACATTTTGTTAGGAATTGCATTAAGTCTGTTGGGTGTATGGTTATTTTAATGATATTGATCCTTCCAATCCATGAGTATGACAAGTTTTGCCATTTGTTTTTGTCAGCTACAATTTCTTTTATTCACGTTTTGTGGTTTTCCCTATAGAGATCTTTCACCTCTTTGGTTAAATGGGTTTCTAGATAAGTTTTTTATTGTTGTTGGCTTTTCCCATCCATTTGGTGAGGTTACTAAAGTGATTGGGACCATGGATTTTAAAGTTTCAGGCGCTGACTTTGGTCTTGTGAAACTACATAATTGAGAATTACTTTGAAGTTGTTCAATGCCCCTTTGTCCCTGTGCATTTATAATAAGAATTCTATTAGCAGATATGCACGTATCACTCATTAAATCACTTCATGTGTTGCCAAACAACAGCAGGAATGGGGCTTCCCTATGTGCTCCATTCAATCAGTAAGGTCCTCTAGTCTTATTGTCTAAGTCTTATTTTTCTTCTTCTGATAAACATATTAATATATATGCAAATTTAAGAAGATCAATAACCCTTTTAAGCCACTATCTCCTCCTCAAATGCAAAATCAGTATATTATTTACCTCAATGAAAAGGTTGTGAGTGTTGAATGAAATAATGTAACAGCTCTTTAAATATTATAAAGACATGAGATATCATTCTTACTAATACAGATACTTTGCAGATGGCAAAAAAAACTCTTGAAACCACCCAGCACCTTACACAGTGTTATGGAGCCTACTACATGTTACTGGAATATGTTGACAGGGCTTCAGATTAACACATTGATGATTCTTAGGACTGTTTGGTTGTTATTATTTTTGTTTCTTTGTTGTCAAGCAAACTTAGAGCTATTTTATCAAGCATTGTCTGTATGACATATTACTTTTTCTATTTAATTACATCTGTATAATAATCCTGTAAGCTAGGTATTTTTTTTCCTTTTACAAATGAATTTGAACCTTAAAAAGAAAAGAAAAAAAATACACAGCTGATAATGGTGGAGAAAGGATCCCAATTCAAGCCTTTCTCTCCATCCTATTCTTAACCCCTTTGTAAATTGCTGGTTGCCATTTCACCAAGTGGCCTATTGGGCTGGCCACATCTTATATGTAGTGATCTTAACCAAAGCCTTATACTCAAACTTACTTTGCAAGATGTTGCTGAAGATAGAACACACTGCTGATATGGCTATTGAGAGGAACACAGCCAAAGACAGCTAATCTGCCTTTCTTACTGCTCGAGGAAGACTTTAAAATAAAACTGAACTGCAACATGTACTACCCTTCAAGAATAAGAAAAGATAGCTCAGAGGGTAGAGACTCAGGCCCTGAAGGCAGAGGATTGAGCCACAGAGGATTATTTACCAGCCCTCAAGCCTAATGGAATTTGTCTTGCTGGATTTCAAAATTGCTCAGGATTAGTGATTACTTTCTTTCCTTTTTCCTCCCTGGTAAATGGGAATGTCTATAAGGGTTGCCCATGCTTGTCCCTCTACTATATTTTGAAAGAAGATAACTTGTTTTCTAGTTTCACTGATTCAGAGATAGGAATTTTGCCTCATCCTGGTCCATACCGAGAGTCACATTCATACCGGATTTAGATAATTTAGATAATGACGAGGTTTGGGACTTCTGAATTGAAAATATATAAATGTGAGTTGAAACTTGATTTCATGCTGCTATGGGTTGTGACTTGGAGGATGTTGGGATTGGGTTAATGTATTTTGCAGATGGGATAGATGTGAATTTTTGGGAACCAGAGGTTGCTCTGTAATAGGCTGAACAATTGAACAATGCCCCACCTCAAAGATATTGCATATTCCTGGAACCTGAAAATGTTATCTTACTTATAAGAGAAAAGGGTATTTGCAAATATAATTAAGTTAAAAATCTCAAGATGGACATATTTTTCTGTATTATGTGGGTGAGCCTCTTATGCTATAATGAATGCATCCTTAAAAGAGAGAGGCAGAGGGAGATTTAACACAAAGAGGCAGAAGAGAGAAGGCGATATGATGATCTCAACAGAAAGAAATTTGAAGATGCTATACTCTATCTTTGAAGATGGTCAAAGGAGCCATGAGTAAAGGCATACAAGTGGGCTCTTGCCACTGAAAAAAAATAAGGAATACCAGCATCCACCAGAAGTCAAAAGAGACAAGAAATAGATTCTCTCCTGGAGCCTCTGAAAATGAACATGGTTCTGTCACACCTTGTTTTCAGCCCACTGATAGTGATTTCTGACTGCTGACTTCTACAACTGTGAATCAATCCTATTATTTTAAGCCATCAAGTTTGTGGTAATTTATTACAGCAGCCACAAGAAACTAATACCTTTAGTTTTTTAGTATTTTCTAATTATTATACTACTATGAGGGGGCTTACAGATTGCAAATGATGGAGTAAACATCCGTGTTTCTCAGATTACTAGAAGTCTGCAGTAATAGGCCTAGTATTCACATTATGAGATTGTTGTAAGATTGTGTTAATTTTGTATTTGCATTACCTTTGGTTTCTAACATCAGCATTTTACATTATCTTACGTCTTTTTAAATTTCAGAGAGATCCAAACATTAGCTAAAACTTAGTTAACACTAAGGGTACATACCATTGAAACTTCTGGAGCTGTTTTCTACAGCACTCTCCTATGCCCTTATAGTCCTGACTTCCAACCTTGATCTAGAGCCACAATGATGTATTTCCCTCACTTTAGTTGGTCACAGAAGGAGGTCACTTCACCCAGATCTGCAGCCTTATCACAGGTCACATTCACAATTAGGCCATGGATCTGGGTAAAATGTTCTCCTTTTTCAAGAGCTTCCCAAACAATAAATCAGTAAATTGTATAAATTTTTGCATGAAGTTTTATGAATAGAGGTTTTTTTTCTGGGCATATCACCCTTTTTTAACTTCCTCTGTTTTTCTAGACTATATATCAATTTTTTTTCTTTAATGTTTCTTCTCTTTTTATGCTGATTATCATCTCTTTAAACTTACCCAACTCAGAAAGCTACAAATTCTCTCACCTCCCCATCCCACACGCACATAGCAGGGTGAACAAACCATGTGAGTGGCAGAAAACTCATGTCCTATATCAAGAACACACTGCTTTCTGAAGTAAATATGGCAACTAATCTGCCAATTAATTATTTGTCAATAATGAAGCTGCAGCCACATCAGCTTTTGACATGATTGTAATATTTCAATATTAAACTAAAAATTCATGTTCTGGGTACCATGACAGCTTTGAATTAGATGAGCTCTAATTAGAAATGTCTAGTGCTCAGTACTTTCCACCAGAACTAGCAACTATACATAGAGACCTACAGTCTGATCTTTGATCATGAAACTTCAGATTAAAGTACCTTGGTGCTTTAACAGAGCTAAACCAAGGCTCCACCTCTTCCTAATCATGCTCCTACCAATACTTTTAATGTAATGCCTTTTATTTATTCAACAGCTTGCTTTGCAGAGCTCACAGCTGTAACAAATGTGTCCTATAGTAAGCTCTTCCACAGTAACTGTAGCTTGTTGGTCATTAATTTCTATTTGTTGAACTCTACGTTGTGACTGCCAAACTTAACTGCACCTTAGAATTACCTGAAGAGCTTTTAAAACTTGTCAATTAAATCAAATTCTCTGAGAGTGGGACCTCTCAGTGTTTTTTTAAAGCTCCCCAGTTTATTTCAGTGTGTGGCTAAGGTAAAGAACTACAACACAATGTCCTAATCTTCTCATTGTTGATCATTCTTTCTTCAATGTTCTTTTTCTTTATTCATCTTCACTTAACATTTTTTCTAAGGCTCTATTAGTATAGTTCTATAGTTTCTTTGAGTTAAAGCAAATTCAGATATTTTTACATCGCTGAAAGCTAAAACTCTGTTATTTACATAAGTACTCGAAAGGCATGTGATGTCCATAAATTCTGTGTTAGATTCAAAATAGTTAAGCTTATTTTATACATTGTAGAAATTCTAAGGTTAATTTTTTAAATATTAAGTTTTAAAATGCTTACATTTACAAATTTGATCAATAGTTGCAACCTCCTATTACTTTTTGCTTTTATAAATTGACCATTAGATGCTTGTGCTTATGATCTGACACATTGAAATTATGCAAGGTTGAATTTTGAAAATTCTCCATCACTATATTTAATGGTTCAAGGAAATTAAATGATTCTAGTTACATATGCCTCAAAGACATAATGAAATTTAAAATTTGTTTCCCTCGGAAAAGACTGATATCTTTTCTTAAAAGATATTAAGAAAGGTATTCTTCCATGTCTGAAATTCCCTTAATAAGTTTCCATGATTAGCATCAATTGTTTAAGTGAACTTAATTTATGTGTGTCTTACTGAATTTTCTGTGGATAAAGGATGACTCAAATAAGTATACAGTTGGCTATCTGTTTTTGCAAGTTCTGCATCCACAGATTCAACCAACCATTGATAAACAATATTCAAAAAAATATTTAAAACTATTTAAAAACAATATACTACAACAGCTATTCATTTAGCATTTACATTTTATTAGGTATTATAAGTAACCTAGAGATTATTTAAAGTATATGTATATAGGTTATATAAAAATACTACATTATTTTATATAATAGATTTGAGCAATCGCAGATTTGGGTAACCACAGAGGTCCTGGAACCCTACATAGATACCAAGGGATGACTGTAATTACTTGGAACTAGCTCTGACCATGATCAGTATACTCATTTACCAATTCTCTTCCATTTGACACTGTACATTCACAGGACCATGCAGAGGAGGGCAGGGCTAGCATTTACAAATCAGTCTTTACCAACTCTTCCAAAGAGATGATGTGTTTCCCAGACTTTCCATATCCTGATGACTTCCCCAACTTCATGCACAACAGCAAGATCCAGGAATATATCATTGCATTTGCCAAAGAAAAGAACCTCCTAAAGTACATACAATTTAAGGTAAGATGTTATTGACAAATTAGCTTTTGTCATAATGCTGAGGAAGTATATGTCTACTACTGGATTCTCATTTGTTCCTTTCAGTATCCCTTTCTAATTTGTCAGTGTTTTTAACTGTGACCTCTCTAACTCTAGGTTTAGAGAATTACCTTCTTCTCAAGAATACATGGAAAATTCACAAAATTTGACCATATACAATTCTTAGACCAAATCACCCCTAATTCAGAAATCAGTACTAAAGAAATAAATGCAAAATACCCATGAATTTGGAAATTAAAAACTCTTTTTTCCCCCAAATAACATATAGGTCAAAGAAGATTTCAATGGGATTTTAAAAACATCTATAACTGAATGTTAATTTAGTCTATGTAACAATACTTGTGGAAAACATAGGAAGCTCTATTTTCATGAAAATTATAAATGCAAATGTTTATATTAGAAACAAAAGTTTAAAAAATAAGGTAAAAAAGTTTAAAAAATTAGTAAAAGAAAACCAGAATAAACTCAAAGAACATAGAATGAAGGGGATATAAAATTTATAAAATATAAAATTAAGCATATGTACAAAATCGAAAGTTATCTGAAAACACTAATAAAATAAACAATAGTGGCCAAGTGCAATGGTCCATGCTTATAATCCCAGCACTTTGGGAGGACAAGGCAGGCAGATTGCTTGAGTACAGGAGTTGGAAACTAGCCAAGGTGACATAGAGAAACCTCATCTCTACAAAAAATACAAAAATTAGCTGGATGTGGTGGCACATGCCTATGTTCCCTACTCAGGAGGTTGAGGTGGGAGGATTGCTTGAGCTCAGGAGGTAGATGTTTCAGTGAGCTGAGATCACACCACTGCAATCCAGCCTGCATCAAAAGCAGACAAGATAACATGAAATGGGAAAATTACAGGCCAATATCCTTCATGAAAATCAATGCAAAAATCCTTCAAAAATGAATCCAATAGAGTATTAAAAGAGATTTACTGCCTTGATTGAGCTGAGTTTGGCCTAGGTATGCAAGGGTATTTTAATACTAAGTAATAGAAATATATGTTTTGCTACAAAAACCTGTTAGAGGCAGAAAACCATGTTTGTTTAACAAATTCAGAATTTAAAATTCAGTTAAATTAACCAAAATTTAACACCTACTTGTGCTTGAAAGAAAAAAAAGGAAAACTCTCACCAAACTTAGAGGGGAATTATCCTGAGCCAGCAAAACATACACAAACATTATTATTATTATTATTATTATTATTATTATTATTTTGAGACAGAGTCTCAGTCTGTTGCCCAGGCTGGTATGCAGTGCTGTGTTCTCAGCTCACTGCAACCTCTGTTTCCCAGGTTCAAGCAATTCTCCTGCCTCAGCCTCCCAAGTAGCTGGGACTACAGGTGTGTGCCACCACGCCCAGCTAATTTTTGTATTTTTAGTAGAGATGGGGTTTCACCAAGTTGGTCAGGATGGACTTGATCTCTTGACCTCTTGATCTACCCACCTTGGCCTCCCCAGCTGGGATTACAGATGTGAGCCACTGCTCCCAGCCACACAATCATTATCTTAAATCTGCACTGTTCAATATAGTAGCCACTAGCCACAAAACTGAGATGTGCTGTAAGTATAAAATATGTACTGAATTTTCAAGTCTTACTATGAGAAAAAGAATGTAAAATACCTTAATAAATTTTATTTTAATTACATTTTGAAATGCTAACATATCAGATAGATTGAGTTAAATAACACATTTTTTTCACTTTTTAATGTGACTATTAGAAATGTTTTGATTGCATATGTTGCTCATATTATATTGGTATCGGTCAGTGCTGTGCTAAACAATGAAAAGTTAGAAGCATTAACTTTAAAGTTCCAGAACAAGATAAGAATTCCTAAATACTATTTTTTTAATAATCTTAAGAAATTTAAGAAACAGTGCAATAAGAAAAATAAAAGGAATGACAACTCAAAGTCAAACACAGTTATTGAAGATGATATGATTGTCTATGTAGTTAATCCAACAGAATATATAAATTATTAGAATAGCAATACAAAAAAATTAGGCAAGGTGGTGGTATATAAGATCAATATGTAAAAATAAATTGCATTTCTGTAAACCAGCAGAAGGCAGAAACCATACCCAAAAAAAAATTGCCATTTACAATAACAAAACTAATTTACTGAATAGTCCCAGAGTTAGTCTAAATGAATGATGTATTGGGTCTTATGGGTTCATAAGTGCTTACTTTATTTCATAACCAACAAAAATGTTACATATATGAGTCTGTGTGTGTGTGTGTGTGTGTGTGTGTATTCTCCAATATGTATGAAATAGTACATAATAAAGTTTTCCAGAATAATTAATACCAAATAGAGAGTCTTTTTCCAATATAATCAGAAGAATTGAAAGATTTTTTTAAAACAGGGAGCATACCAATAGGCATCCATTTAGCTCTGAACAAATATTTGTTGATAACCTAGTCAAAGCTACTCAATATATAATCCAAATGACATCAACATCACCTAGGAGTTTGTTAGAAATTTGAAGAATTTTAATTTTAACAGATTTAATAATGTATCCCATATGTTCTAGTTCAGTACCTCAAAGATAGAGTATATCAGTACAAATAGGTAGATACCATTTAGCATTTTGATTTATTCTGAGGGAATTTTAAATTGGCCAGTACATCAAAGATAGATGTATCTTTGATGTACTGGCCAATTTAAAATATAGATATGTATCTTTGATGTCGTCCCAGAGTTATTCTAAACAAATGATGTATTAGGTCTTATGGGTTCATAAGTGCTAATTTTATATTTCATAACAAAAATGTTACATATATATGATTGTGTGTGTATATTCTCCAATATGTGTGAAATAGTACGTAATAAAGTTCAGTACATCAAAGACAGATGTACTGAACTGGAACATATGGGAATGTGATTCAGAACATTACTGGTCATCAGATTTTCTAGTACACATGATGTACACCTCTTGTAAACTGTAATTGAATTCACTGCCATATCTTCAAGGGGTGTCACTCTTGTACTCCAGAAAATACTGATCATGCACAATAAATCATGCATGGACTAATATACAGATACCACTTAGCATTTTGACCTATTCTGAGGGAATTTTATATTTGTAATATGTACCTTAATAATGAGTTAAATATTTTTCCTAACCCACTTCTCTTTTTTTCCATACTGTTTCTGCCAAATCCATTTGCTAGCATAGAAAAGAAGGGTTTCCTTCTGTATTTCTCTTAGACATTTGTATCCAACGTAAATAAACGTCCTGATTTTGCAATGACTGGCCAATGGGATGTTACCACTGAAAGGGATGGGCAAAAAGAATCGACTGTCTTTGATGCTGTGATGGTTTGTTCCGGACATCATGTATACCCCAACCTACCAAAAGAGTCCTTTCCAGGTAAGGCCAAAATGTAAGCTTCTGTCTACATATCTGACAAAAATGAACATCTCGATAATGCCTTCTTTTTCTAAAAGTATAAGCAGATTAAATTAAAATATACTTCTGTTATATCGAATACACTTGGAGTGTTAAAAAAGCACATTATTGTGACTGCATCTACTCACAAGGTCCCTTCTGTTAAAGTCTTTTTTTTTTTTTTTTTAAATGGAAATGAAACTGAGTCATATGTTTCTTACTTTTCTCTCAGGACTGGAACACTTTAAAGGCAAATGCTTCCACAGCAGGGACTACAAAGAACCAGGTGTATTCAAAGGAAAGCGTGTTTTGGTGGTTGGCCTGGGGAATTCGGGCTGTGATATTGCCACAGAACTCAGCCACACAGCAGAACAGGTACTACACCTGAGTACTCAGGGGCTCTCTTATAAGAGACAGAAGAGTTATTATCATTTGAAAGGTGTGATATGAAATGTAGGGGAGTTAGGGAAGGGTATCTGATGTAAAGACTAAGAGGAATTTCACATATCTGAACTTCCCCAAGTAACAAGTGAGGTTTTAAATCGTTTGATAGACAAAGGCAGAACATCAGCAAGGAGTGATACTGTCATTCAACAATCTTCTTCTTCAAGACATTTGGTGCCTAATGTGTCTGATCAATTTCTTTAAAACTAGCACAGATTTAGGGTTAAGGCTATGACTCTGCAACTCGGGCAAGTCCTTCAGTCCCTCTGAGTCAGGTTTCTCAATGGTAAAACAGATAAAAAATAGAACCTGCTTGTTATAAAGGTAAAGCTTTTGAATGAGATTTAAGCAATATAGAGTGGCTCATTTATTCATTCATTTATGCATGCATGCATACATTTATTCCATGACTACTTACTGAGAGCCTACTATGTGCCCAGCACTGACTTGGGTGCTGAAGAAAGTGGTAAACATAACCGGCATGATTCCTGCTCTGGAACAAGAGCTGCCGCTAGAATAAAGGATAAACAAGTGATTCAGGCACTAAATGCTGTGATTACAGAACTGGATGCTTCACAAAGGAGGTAGAACTGAACCAGTCCCTGAACAATGAATATAAACCATGTGACTGAAGAGGTGACAGAGGCTGTTCTTAGAATTGGAAATGGAAATGCTGTGAGCAAAGGCATGAAGACAAGAAAATGAGCACTGCATATTTGACTATCATAGATTATAGGTTCATGTTGCCTGAATGGGGGTTCTTAATGCTAACAATCTGTATGATGCATTATGGTACTCAAATACTTTCATGTAAATGAGCTCCTCTGCTTGTGGGAAGAAGGTAGTTTTACTACAGAAAGGACAAATAAGGACCAGAAATGTCAATTGCCTTCTTGAAAGTCATCGAGAAAATTAGCGTTTGAGCCATGAAGTGCTACGGAACTGAAGGCCAAAGCTTCTGAAACCAGGGAACAGTAGTTTTAGGATTGAGTTACAGGAAAGAAAGATTGGGATTAGATTTATTGCATATTTCAAGGACTTGAGTGACAGGATAAAAAAAATTAGATTTCTCCATAAATAAAGGTAAATCACTATTTCAGCTTCCTGGGTTTAGGAATTTTATGATAAATTCATAGTTTTAAGAGATTTGTATTTGCATATGTGATTATTTGTAAATGTGATAAACTAGAGGGAAGATCAATTTCAGAGGCTCTGCATTTAATTAATTGATCCCTTGGTCTTTTTTTTTTTTTTTTGAGATAGAATCTCACTCTGCTGCCCAGGCTGGAGTGCAATGGCATGATCTCGGCTCACTGCAACCTCCGTCTCCCGGGTTCAAGCGATTCTCTTGCCTCAGCCTCCCAGTTAGCTGGGATTACAGGTGCCTGCCACCATGCCCAGCTAATTTTTGTATTTTTAGTAGAGACGAGGTTTCACCATATTGGCCAGGCTTGTCTAGAACTCTGACCTCAGATGATTCTCCTGCCTTGGCCTCGCAAAGTGCTAGGATTACAGGCATGATCCACTGTGCCTGGCCTCCTTTAGTCTCTTATTTGTCTAGTTCCTCTTATAACAAATGCCTTAAAGTGATACGGTATATAAAAATTGGTTTTAAAAAAGAGAAACAGAGAAAGCCTAAAAACTACATGATTAGAGATTAGCATAACAGAAGGGGAAGGAAAGTAAAGTGACATTTACTGAGCACATACTGTCTGCCAAGTGACATTAGCCATGTAACATAGTTTATCACATCGAATTAACCCTTACACCAATTTGATGAAGAAAATTCTGATTCTCTTCATTTAGGGGTGAGGGAACAAGATTAGGGAAGGTAAAGGAATTTTTTTCAAATCACATCATTAATAAATAGGAGAGCCGATGTTTGGGCGTATGGTTTTCTGATTGCAAATTTCTCACCTTTTTTCCAGCTAGTAGCCAGCATTTTGTTTTAAAATGCCTATTTTGAGATCATAACTGCTTATTTGTAGACAGCAATAAACACTAGGAAAAATATGACTAGAATTCAGTTATTAGTCACCTATATCAGAGATTTGATTAAAATATGAAAATTTGTCTACAGCAGCATGACAGGGTGGCTGGCCCTAAGATGTACATGCAAAGTTCAGAAGTTTCTTTGGGAACACTCTCAGGATCAATACTTCTGCAGGAAGGGAAGGAAGCTTCCATTTCCCTTACTTTGAAGCTGGGATGGTCCTTTGGCATTGCCCCAATTGGAGGTGAGGGACTGGGCCTTTATACATCCCTACTGACCAGTCACTAGATGGAGTAAACTCAGAAAGAGTACAAGTCATTGGGCAAGGTCCCTCTCTTCAGCCAAAACAATTGTCAAAGAGTACTGACAGCTGAGAGATGCCTTCTAACACCTCTTTCTGGAGCTGGGGTAACAGATCCTTTCCTTGAGAGGGATCTGGGGAGCTCATCAGAATATCCAGTGGAAACGGTCTTTACTTTCATGGTTGAACTGGTGTTTTTAAGGTCATCATCAGCTCCAGAAGTGGCTCCTGGGTGATGAGTCGGGTCTGGGACAATGGTTATCCTTGGGACATGGTGCTTGTCACTCGATTTGGAACCTTCCTCAAGAACAATTTACCGACAGTCATCTCTGACTGGTTGTACATGAAGGAGATGAATGCAAGATTCAAGCATGAAAACTATGGCTTGATGCCTTTAAATGGGTAATGCAGAGTTAAATGTGGTATGTCTCCTGACCTTCGGTTCAGTGTCAACAACCCTTAAAGTGCTGTAACCCCAAAACAAATCAAAGTATTAGCAATCACATCTCATATATCAGAAGATAAAGAACTGCAAAAATTAAGAGTGATTTCCTATTTTGCAATCCTCCTTATTTACACAGCTGGAAAATTATAAAATGCCTCAGGAATTAGTTCTGGGAGTAATAATAATCAAAGTTAACCTGTTGTAAGCATTTTATACATGTCAGAGTTTTAGCAAGACTCTGCTAAGGCTCTGACACATATTATTTCACTTTATCCTTATAACAATGGTGAAGATAGCTCTATTAGTATCTCCATTTTAGAGAAGATATAACTGATTTCAGTGTAGCTAATAACTTTACCAAGGGCCTACAGCCAGGAAGTAGAAACAGCATTCCAAACAAACCCAGATCTGCTGATTCCAGAGCCTCTCACTCTTAACCACTTGCTCTACTGCCTTTCACTCAATGGCAAAGTTAAGCGCAGCAGGAGAACTTTTCCTGTCCTACCTTTCCCTTTTCATTTCATTACCCACCCCTTAATGGACCCCTTTCACTAAACACATACATACCAATTGCTTGCATCTTCAGTCTCCTTCCCATCTTCTCCTATAACATCCTCCAAGCCAGTAATATAACAAGAAATGACTTTGACACGGGGTGAAAAACTCAAGTTACAAGCTGTTTATATCAAAGTGAATTCATTAATTTGACAAACATTTATTACACATTTATTATATGCCAGGTCCTGTGTTTAGCCCTGTGGATATAGCAGCAAACGAAACAGGCAAAAATCCTTGTCCTCATGGAACCTACATTCTAAGTGGTAGGAAACAGACAATAAACAATAGCAGAAGCTCATATGGTGATGTGTGCTGTAGAGAAGAAAACAAAGCAGGCAAGGGTAATGGCAAGTGCTGTCAGGACAATTTCCGGGGTATGTCTCAGGGAGAAGGAGACGTTTAAGAAAACCTCTGAAGGAGTTGAGGGAATGAGCCATCAGGATCTGTGGGGAAGAGTATTTCAGACTGAGGACACAGTCAAAGCATTGTCTCTTCATGGGCAGGGCTGGCATGACCAACAAACAACAATGGCTTCTCTTTCTGGAGAAAAGGGAATGAAGGGAGAGCGCCAGGGGATAAAACCAGAGACATAAAAATTGTCAGATAGTGTGGGCCTTGTAGATCATTGTAAGAACTCTGGCTTTTACGCTGAAAGCAATGGGAAACTGTAGCAGGTATCTGAGCAAATGAATGACAAGACCTAAGTTAGCATTGCAGAGATTGTTCCAGCTGCTGTGGTCATCATTCACTGTAAGGGTAGGGCAAGGAAGGAAGCGAAATGACCAGTTAAAAAGCTACTGTCAAAAATCTGAATCAGAGGGGATGTTGGTCTGGACCAGGATTGTTAGCAGTGAGTGATTAGAATTGAACAGATTTCTGGATAGCTTGAAGGTAGACCCAAACAGGATTTTCTGTGGACTGGACAAAAGACAAGAGAGCAAGGAAGGAGTAAGAATATCTTTAAGACATTTGAAAAAGGATGACGCTGACATTTACTAAGACGTGAAAAACTACAGGAGGAACAGAAGTTTAGTTTTAGATATATTAAACTTGGAATGTCTATTAGACATTCAGGTAGAAGGATGTTGAGCAGCAGTGGGAAATACAAGACAGAAGAGATGCTCAAACCATAAGTTAAAATTTTGGAGTCATGAGAAAATAGTAGTACCTGGAGAAATGGAACTAGATGACATCTCTTGAAGAATGTGTGTAAATGGAGGAAACTAAAGGACTGAGGGCTGAGTCCTGAGGTATGCCATTGTCCAGAAGTCAGGAAGAGATGTCTGTGGGAGACAGAGAAAGAATAGCCAGTAAGGTAGGAAAGGAATTGCGAGAGAGTGATGATCTGGAAACAAAATGAACACGGTGTTTCAAGAACGAGGAAACCATCAGCTGTGTTAAACACTAAGTCAAATAAAGGGGAACGTGAGAGTGGACCATTGGATCTGGTAGCCTGATTCTGATGGCCCTGACGAGAGTAGTTTCAGTGTGGTGGTGGACGTGAAAACCTGACAGCCACAGGTTTAAAATAAATGGCAGGTAATAAGTGCAAGTGAGTCAAGCCTTTTTCCAAGTAAGATTCCAACCAATCTCATTGTCCAGTTCAGTTTGTTCTCCAGTGGAATCTGCCTGTAGCACTCTCTCAGAGCTCCCACAACCATACAAGAACAACACTCTTTCCTTTAGCTTTATTCACATTCATCCATGGGTTCAGACTTATCTTCTCCCACTACAAATATTACTGAATAAAAAGTAGTCAAAAAAAAAGTAGTTTCCAGACTCACAGTGGCCAAAGCCTCAAACTGGCACCCTCCCCCTGGCCTTATTTAAATTCCTGGGTGCTCCCTCCCTCACCTGACTGGTTCCTCTGTCTGCAAAGGGTTCATACTTCATCCCTCAAGAGGCTACCTGCAGCTTTCATACCTTTGACTTTCCTCCTCCTATTAGATCTTTACCACATTATGATGACTACCTTGGAGTATACTGAATTGAGAATAGCAGTTAATGTTTTCGAGCACTATGCATATGCTAGAGACTGTGCAGAATTCTTTATATCACTCAGGGAACTTCTGAGGTAGTACAAATGTTACTCACGTTCCAAATGAGAAATATGAGACACCAAGAATTTAAAAAATCTAATCTTATCAAAGTTCCCATGGAATAAGTAGTAACTAAAAAAATGTAAACACCAAGGTACCCTCACTTCAGAGTTTTTCTTGAAATAGGCTTTAACAGGGAACTGGGTATAAGTGTTTATTCTGGGATTTGGAAAGAGTTCCATGGAAGAGAAGGATCACAGAAAAGAGAGATGGGGCTAGCAAATGGCAACTTCTCTTACTTCCCAATGCTGACTCCCATCAGTTTTGTTCTTCAACCATATTAGAGACACTCTGACTCAGAAAAAAAAAAAATCTTGGGTCATTTTTTCCTTCCCAATTTGTATATAGACCAATAAAACAAGAAGGAAATATTATACTTCTAATAATTGTCTCTGTTTTCCATACAGAGCCCTGAGGAAAGAGCCTGTATTTAATGATGATCTTCCAGCTCGCATTCTCTGTGGCACTGTGTCCATAAAGCCTAATGTGAAGGAATTCACAGAGACCTCAGCCATTTTTGAGGATGGAACCATATTTGAAGGCATTGACTGTGTAATCTTTGCAACAGGATATAGTTTTTCCTACCCCTTCCTTGATGAGTCTATCATCAAAAGCAGAAACAATGAGATTGTTTTATTTAAAGGCGTCTTTCCTCCTCTACTTGAAAAGTCAACCATAGCAGTGATTGGCTTTGTCCAGTCCCTTGGGGCTGCCATTCCCACGGCTGACATCCAGGCCCGCTGGGCAGCACAAGTAATAAAGGGTAAGTCAATAAAGAGACTCATGCATTGGGAAGATGAATGCCAGTGAGCATAACCTTGGATCTTTGTGAAAACAATAATCTGAATTACAAGGTCCCCTTCAGTTTCGAGAATTTATACTTACATATTCTTTGATGCTATATTTTGGAAGTAATTTAAAGTATACCAGTTTGGAATTATCTTACAATAGTACAAGATATTATTAGAGGAGGTATTTTGTGACTTATAACTTCTTACAGCTGATAATTATCTAAGATCATTCATTAGACTTGAGACCACCAGGGCTTGCATGCATTTAAGACTGAGTGAATGACAACTTTATAAAATTGTGACTGCAAAACTCAGTAGAATTACATTGCTTGAAGACTTCATAAGAAAACATGTTTATAAGCCAATATTCAGCCAACTTCAAAAAACCACAGTTATGGAAAATATGATTGCTAGAAGGCAATGGCTTTTCTACTACTATTTTTTTCTTCCCTGACATGTGTTAAATAAGAGCAAATAGTGGATCAATAGAGGCAGAAAGTACTAACTGTGGCAGATGATCAGTCTGTAATATATGAGAATACTGAGGAAACAACAAACTTGATTGGGGTCGGGCAAGAAAGGTTGGCAGCATCCCCCAGCAGCAGGCTGAAATACGGTTGTGGGAAGATACAGATCATATGACCAAGTAGCCAGGAAGATAATGGCATGAAATTTCACTCAGGGTTCTACTTAAGAGTTCAGACCCAGAGAGGCTGGCATTAAAGGAAGGGTGGGACCCTAACTCTCTATGAGGACAAGAGTTGTTAAGTTGGGCTCTGAAGAAAGGAAACAAGGCAATTTATGGGGAAAATTGATGTACAAGGCACAGGCTCTCTTAAGGGAAATGAGAGACAAGGAATACAACCTAGGTTTGGGAAACCAGAGTACTAACACAAGAGGGGCTAGTTACAAGCAACCCAATGGCCATAGTTGGTGGGATAATGAACAGTCTCTATCTTTTCAGTCTCTTCCCCTCAAAAGAACAAGTTCTAAGACCTGGGATCAGGTCATGTATACAGAAGTGTTCAAGTGACCCTCCCTGTCAGAAGTGTAGAAATGGGAAATTAAGCAAGTCATTGTAGGTCTTGAGCAATCATATCTGGGCTGAGTTTTATTCTCTTTCAAGTTGATCCCAGGATTGCTAAATAATCATCCTAAATTTCAAGTACTTCTGAACACAAAAGCATGTTTTGGTCTAGGTTTCAGAGAACTCTGCAAACTTATGTAAACCTGAGATCCTGGGTCAGCCCCTAGTCAGATCTATGTCTCTGTTATGTCCTTGGTGACTTGTCCATATCCTCAGTCACATTCAAGGACTATTGGCTTTCCATAGAAAGACTTAGGCCTTCACCAAACTCTATATCTTATCTTCTGGAAATTCCATTTTCTGGCAAAGCAGGATTAATTTCTATGAAATTTTTTCTTCTTAAATCTTGAAAAGTAATGCTAATTCACCTCTGTTTGGCCATAATTTTAAAGATAACATTCTTAAATTATGACTGAGAGATTAGAATATATCTATGACACAGACTTTAAACATATTATAACCAGTTTAAGAGCAAAGCTATTTTGGTAATTTTTAACTATTATGACAAATGAGTTCTGAGAAGACTAGAACTGAATTTGATGTCTGCCTGAAAATAATCACCAATTAATGTGATTCATAACTTATTATTAAAAAGGGAAAATTGCAGGCTGGTTTTATGCCAGACTCATTTAACTATCACCATGTCTTTTTCTTTTTCAGGAACTTGTACTTTGCCTTCTAGGGAAGACATGGTGAATGACATTAAAGAGAAAATGGACAAAAAGCTCAAATGGTAAGAGTACCTATTGTAATAGGAGTGTAGGATTTCCATAGAAAAGTCAGATTTTGTGAATGCTTGGAAGTGTTTTAATCTTAAATGATCCTGAATGAAGTCATTAGAATGACAGCTACAAGCTATATTCATCCATTCAACAAATATTAAAGACCTACGTTGCTCCTGACATTGTATAAGTTCTTTTTAGTGCAAGACACAGAGTGAACAGTAGGATTGAGAATCTACATTATACAGTTTTAGACCTCCATGCTTCCTGTAATATATCATAGAAAGAAAACCCAGAAAGGATTTGAAATCAGAGGAGTTTGGGAACACATGGATGTGAATTTCCATTCTCTAGCCCATAAATCCTTTAAGTCGTAGATGATAGTTCAAAGGTATATCTCTAATGAAAATGACTCAGATAAATGAGAACAAATCTGGAGAACTGGGCTTCATTTCTAGTTGTCACTAATTCGCTCAGTGCCATGAACTATTATAGAAGCATAATTTGAGCAAGAGACGATCTATCCAGTTATAAATAAGGATAAAAAAATGTCTTCCTCAGCTGCCTTGCAGTGTTGGGGCATTTCCAAATGAAACCAATATGAAAGTTCTTTTTAAAAATACAAAGTACAGGATAAACAAGTGATAGTCTCCTTACTTACACAAGAAATTGATGCCGTACGTCAATGCAGTGTGGGAAAAATTTTTTAAAGAGAGAGATTGATGTTAATTCTCACTGATAAAAGGTTGTGAGCCATTTTCTTGGTGTTGCTTCTATATAGAATTTGGGTATCCACAGTGGTGTTTTCTTTCCCAACTCTAGGTTTGGCAAAAGCGACACCATATGCACAGATTACATTGAATATATGGATGAACTCACCTCCTTCATTGGGGCAAAGCCCAATATCCCATGGCTGTTTCTCACAGATCCCAAGCTGGCCACAGAAGTTTATTTTGGCCCTTGTAGTCCCTACCAGTTTAGGCTGGTGGGCCCAGGGAAGTGGCCAGGAGCCAGAAATGCCATCCTAACCCAGTGGGACCGGTCACTGAAACCCATGCAGACACGAGTTGTCAGGAGTCTTCAGAAGCCTTGCTTCTTTTTCCATTGGCTGAAGCTCTTTGCAATTCCTATTCTGTTAATTGCTGTTTTCCTTGTGTTGACCTAATCACCATTTTTTCTAGGACTTCTGAAAGTTACTGACAATACCCAGACAGGGGCTTTGCTATTTAAAAATTAAAATTTTCACACCACCTACTTTCCTATTCTGCATCTTTTGCCAGTATTCTGTAGACATTAGTCAGTAACACAGTGTTATTTCTAGGCTTTGAAATAGCCACTTTTAAGACTCATGTAATGATTTAAAGAGAGCACTAATCATTTCTGCTTAGGTTCCACTAATACTTCAAAATTAGAACTATGTTTTTTATGTCTAATTTAAATCATTTCCTGAAACATTTTGACATGATTCCTTTTTCCCTTTAAACGATGTTTGAAAGATGTATTTTAAATCTAAACAAAGAGCAAATTAAGCAGAATAATTATAATACGATATTCTCCAGCTACTTCTATAAGCCATTTGGAGGGTCAAGGAGGAGTTTGGCTATTATATTATTTTTTGTTTGTTTTGTGCAACATGTTCCAGGTAAGACCTCCTCTTCCCTGGCCAAAAAATATAGCATAAAGACCTGATCTATATTGAAAGTTAACACAAAGAAATTTACTTTATATTCTCAATAAGGAAACAAACCTTCCAACTTGGAGTGGCAAAAGAATAACAGTAACAATGAGTATAGTACCAAATACACCTTTTAGTTAAATCTTTTAAAAAATTAAATATTCAGCCAAAACTGTGACAAAAATCTAAAACTTCTAAAGACTTATAGTATTATATTCTACCCCAATACATTAAACTTCTGAGGTACCAGAATAAATCTAAAATAGTATTTTATAATGTATTACATTTTATAATTAAAATTTTCATAATTATGATTTTTAAATTTTGACATTATAGAGCAGATAAAATCATCTATCAGAATCATCAGTCATCAAAAGGCTCCACCAGTTATTATACTACATATTTCTTATAATACCTTCACTTCCAACTTAGGTCAGTGGAGCAAATATATGGGTATATGTGACTATATATCCTTCTTAAAGGTCCACCAGTCCCATTCTTGTGATAATCCATTAATTCATTAATCCATAAATGATGTTTCCATTTATTTAGGCAGAGCCCTCATAACCCAATCACCTCTTAAAGGCCTCACCTTTCAATACTATTACATTGGGGATTAGTTTTCAACATGAGATCTGGAGGAAAAAAACAAACCACTGCATCATACGGAAAAGGATATTAGAAATTGGATTATAGCAATTTAATCTTCAATTTATTTTTTGTACTGACATTTGTAACATGAAGTTAAAAATTTGTATGAGCTGTGTTCAATTTTTAGTTACTTGATTCCATTTAGGGTACAGGTTTTCAAGAAAAGCTTTGCTTCATTTGGAATATTTGGGAGTATTTCACATCTGGTAAGGAGATGTTAAAAGCAGAATGGTATCTTTCTACCATAAACAACTAGGAATAGGACAATATTTTAAATTGTATACAACATTTATGATAAATCTGAGCTTCAAAGATAAAAATATAAAGAAAGTAGCAATAGGAAAGAAGAAAGCATTAGGTACAAATGTGATCTTCCTTTCTTCTCTATCTATATCCGCCATATGTGTGTATATGAGTATATATATATAGACGTACATCATATTGAAAGGAAATCACTGTGATGACAAGACATTTGCACTCCCACGGTGATTGCAGTACTCTTCACAATGGCGAAGATATGGAATCAAGCTAAGTGTTCATCAACAGATAAATGGATACACCACATTTTCTTTACCCATGTACAAAGAAATGATAAATAGTTGAGGTAATGGATATGCTCGTTACCCTGATTTGATCGCTATTCATGATATACATACATTAAAATATCGCACTGTACGCCATAAATTGTAAAATTTTGTGTCCATTCAAAATAATAAAAGCAATAAAAAGATATTATAGGTCAGTGGTTCTCAACACAAAACAACTTGGTGCAATGCTCTCTTTTAATAGATAGAATTTTGTAACAGTTTATCTACAGTTCTGAAGTAAAATTAATACACAAATTTGTTAAATGTGTGCATGTGTTTCACTGTAGTCCCAACTGTAATGTATAGAATCTTTTAGAGCTGTGCAACTGTAAGGACAAATGTCCTCACTTCTGTCTCCCTCCACAGTCTCCACCTAGGTCAAAGCCACCATTAACTCTTACCCACTATTCTATGAGCCTCCTACTTGATTCCATTCTTGCATCTTAACATTCAATTTTGTGTGCGGCAGCAAGAGTAAGCTTTCTCAAATACAAATAAGATCTTGTCACCCTTCTTGCTATATCACATAAGGACACAGCAAAAGGATAGCAGTGTGTAAATGAAGAAAAAAGCCTTCACCCAACACTGCTGGCAGCTGATCTCAGACTTCCAGCCTCCAAAAACATTGAGAAATAAATGTTTGTTGTTAAGCCATGCTATTTCTTATATTTTGTTATGGCAGCCCAAACTGACTAAGACATAAGAATATTATTTACTTTGAAGCTATTTTAGGGATAATAGTCAATTCGTGGAAAGAAGTTCATGTTACAGAACTATGAGGCTAATCTACTTGCTGCATGAAGTCTACATGGTTGCCTGGTTAACTATTTTCACCATTTTATACAGGTGGAATTACCTTGTATTCGTAGGACAGGACATTCTTCTCCAAGTGCTCTCATATTTACCTTACACCCTCTTTTCATGAATAGCAGTAAACTTACCAGAACATTCTCTACACCCATATTACAGATGAAGAAATTTATACACAAAGGGCAGTGGTAGAGCAAGGAAACTTACAATTCCTTGCATGCTTCTGGCTAATCTTAAGACAAGAGGGAAGCACCTATAATCCAGAAACTCAGCTGTCTATTGACAGTTCTCTTGGGTTAAGATAATAATATTTAACAAAAGAAGTTCTGTCCACCATCTTATAATTCTGAGATGGTACCTATACTCCTCAAACCTTTTCCTACAGAGATTTATACCTGCTGTATTTAAAACTTCTCTTCATAGGCTTGGTTAACAGATTTAACTATGGATAAAGCCCTGAAAATAGAGAGTGCTCTAAGTTGGAAACATAAGTTGGTTAGGATAATTGCCCATCTCTGATTGCCAAAAGGATTAAGTTGTAATACTAGTCTCCACATGAAAATGTATACCCTCTTGTTTGTTGTGTAACTGTGTAGTTATCCAACAAGCAGAAATTTCAATCCTCTCTGTGTTAAGTTTGTGACACAGGTCTGCAGAAAGTCATTTCCTGATATTAGGAAAAACTGTGGAGGCAATTAGGTTTACTGTGAAGTTACCAGCTTCTCCTTTCTGCCTTTGTGCCCCGTAGAATATTTTCATGTCACTCAAATAGCCACTGCCTTCACATTTCTTCTGCTTTCATACTAATCTCATTAAAGGATCTGTAGTTTGCTCCCACTAAGAATGTTTTCCCACTAAGAAAACAGCTGAAGATGTCACCTTTCTTGAAGTGAGTAGATTTCAACATGTCATATAAGTGATTACTACTCTAATTATTGATGTATGAGAATCTAGTACCTCAACTGTAGGCCAGTGTGAAAAGGAACAAAGTCCAAAATCATGCATATCACAGGCTTATGTAACTTACTTGACCATGATAGAAAGAAAGGTGGCAAGTGGTCAAAATTCCAGAGTCCAACTTGATTCATTTCACAGCTGGCATTCAAGAGGATGAGCTAGTGTGTTTCTTGTTTTCTTGGTCATAGCTATGATGAAGACAAGGTGAGTTTCTCAGTTGTAACAAGAGTCAAAGTCTTACAAATGATTCCAGAAGACCAATGTCATTTTAGATAGCCCACACATTGGTGGGGTAAGACTCCAGCCAGAAGTAAGCAGCATGAAGAAATGATTTAGCTCCTAATTACAGGTAAGGGATACCCTTAAGAACCAGAAAGAATACCAGAGTCCCAATCAAGTGGTCTAGAGATCAGAATAAGGTCCCAATAAGTCAAGTCATAGAGCACAGGTATGTTCTCTAAAAACAGTCCCCCAAGAAGCATATGACAATGCAGGACTAAACACGCAAGGAATTCATCAGAAGAATACCTGTGAAAGCTAATAGGAAAGGAGCTATAAAAGACAGAGAGAGCTGTCAGACAGGGATGCAAGTATGAACCCAAGCAAAGATGTGAGGGGAGGAGAGTTGGGCGAAAACATTCCAGACCTGCCAAGCAGTCTAGGAATGGTTTGGCAAAGCTGCAGGGGAATGCCTTATCCAAAGTTGGGCATCTGAGGAGTCCTGTGTCTACAAGGAAGAGGCCTGCTAGGTATCCCTGCCATAATCAATCATTGGCTGGGAATAGCCTGAACAAGTATAGCCTCAGTTCTAAGGCAGCATTCAAAGAGCAGCTTGGGTCCATTAGTCTGTTATGCTCCCTGTAGCTGGAGATCTGCAACTTCTCATGACCACCAGAAGGAGCCAGCCCAGTAGGATTTACCAAAGGCTTGGTGAAGGAACAAGTGCAGAGCTTATCTCAGATACCAGTATTACCAAAACAAGACTGATTCCAGACCCTGCAGCTGACCATTGTTCACCTTTCACCTTGGTGTGAACTGGCTTAGTGATCAGGAACAGCAAACTCAGCAGACAGAATTTCTCTGTGTTTAAGTGAAAATGTGCTTCTGTGTGAAGGCACAATTGGCAATTATTAATCTTCCTCTCCAAAGCTTGTGCAAATTAAGGAGGAGCTTTGAGCTATGAATTTCATTCAGCTCAGGGCCTTCAAAGATAAATGTTATAACTTTTGAAAATTTTCCAGGCCAGGCGTGGTAGCTCACACCTGTAATCCCAGCAATTTGGGAGGCCGATGTGGACTGATCACGAGGTCAGGAGATCAAGACCATCCTGGCCAACATGGTGAAACCTCGTCTCTACTAAAAAACAAAAATTAGCCAGGCATGGTGGCGGGCACCTGTAGTCCCACCTACTCAGATGCCTGAGGCAGAAGAATCACTTGAACCCGGGAAGCGGAGGTTGCAGTGAGCCAAGATCGTGCCACTACACTCCAACCTGACGACAGAGCAAGACTCCAACTCAAAAAAAAAAGAAAGAAAAACTTTCAGAAAGATAATGGCTAATGGTTATCTACATTTCACTGTGTCATTTGCATCCTGTCAGATAACATTACTCCTATCAGTGCTTCATGTTGTTCCTCCAGCCTGTTTTTAAGCAGTTTTCTTCCTGTGGAACAAACAGATAATAGTGGGGGTGACGTGATCTGCTTATTTTTAGACTGCTGCTCTACTGCAAATAGCTTTCCAATACCACTGTGTCTCAGCCCATATGTGCTGCTATAAAGGAATATCTGAGGCTGGGTAATTTATACAGAAAAAAGGTTTCTTTGGCTCATGGTTCTGCAGGCTGTACAAGAAGCATTGCACTGGCATCTGCTTCTGATGAGGGCCTCATGCTGCTTCCACTCAGGATGGAAAGGAAAGGGGAGCTGATGTATACAGAAATTACATGGTAAGGCAGGAAGCAATAGAGAGAGGAGGAGGAGTCAGACACTTTTTAACAACCAATTCTTACAGAACTAAGAGTAAGAACTCACTCCTGTCAGAATGACACCAAGCAGTTCATGAGAGGTCCACCCCAAAGATCCAAATACCTCCACTAGGACCCACCTCCAACACTGAGGATCAAATATCAACCTGAGACTTGACAGAGCGAAGCAAAGTATATCCAAACCATAGCACAGTATGTTCAGCTCCAGAATAATTATGTTTTCCAGTGCAATAGTTTCCATAAAAATCGTAGTAAAGGGCAAACAGAATTCGTGATCTCTACCAGCAATTTTTGTACTAGTTAAGTACTAGGGTATATTCTAGGACCTGGAGATTCAACAGGAAATCATATTAAAATAATCCCACTTTTAAGAAAGTCACATTCTATCAAGGGAAAACCGTCTATTTAAAAATACACAAACTAATGGGGAAGAAAATACCATGACATAGAATAATAGAAACTAAATTCCCTTAAAAGTTATCTAGTCCAGTCCTTTAGTTGTAAACCAGTGACCCAGGAAACACGCGAGGCCAATGGCTACCAACACCCTTTGAGTCCCAGGTGTACTTTTTCTTGAGCTACTGAAACTATATTATTTACAGTGTATCAGCCCCAAACCTGACGGATTTCTAGTCAATTTGTCAATATTCTGAAGTTCTATATTTCCCTAATCTGTACTGCAGAAATCCAGCTGCAATTCCTTCTATTTTATCTCAGTAAGATCTCATTTTAAATCAGCAGAATGCTCCTTTCTGCCATCTTCATTGCTTGTCCCTACCCCACTTTGCCTTCAACCAACTTATTTCATTATTTCCTATATATTTCTTTCTTTGTCTCTCTCATTTTTATGCTACCCATACCCAGACTCAATATTTTAGCCTCATTCTCTCTTCCCCTGACTTGAATCCCCATTTGCAATCTAAGGATAGGTTCTATAACGTCTACTTTCTATGTGTCTTTTGCATCTTTCTATCTTGTAATTCACACTTCTGGCAAATTAGATCTGGCTATCCTTATTTTTTTTATTTTGATATAGTATTATTTGTCAATTTTGCTTTTGCTGCCTGTGTTTTTTATTTGTTTTTGCTCATGTTTTGTTTTGATTTTTTTAGAGGCAGGTTTTTGTTATGTTGTCCAGGCTGGCCTGGAACTCCTGGGCTCAAGCAATCCCTCCATCTCAGCCTCCAGAGTACATGGAACACACCATCCCACTCCCAGCTATCATAATTTCTTAGGCTGTTGGAATAGGCCTCTAACTGGCCAGCTAGACTTTAGTTTCCCTGCCACAGTTTATCCCAAGGTGATTCAAAGGTTTGAGATTCTCAGCTTCATTAAAAGACTTGATGAGGCTGGGTATTCAGCATAAGTTGTCATTCTGAAAACTGTAACATTAAAATTTGTTCTGATTTTCAGAATAATTGGACCTTTGTTGCAAGAAATAAAAGATTATTTTAATTCCACCACAGGAGCACTCTGGCTGTCCGGCATGACTTGAACTGAGAGTTGAAAAACCTGTGCCTGTCATCTTCTTTCTTAAGAGCTTCATTGCACTCAGAAGCTACCATCCCTACCCTTGATCTTGTGGTCACTACTGTAATCATACAGGTAAATGCAGCAGCCACTTGTCATCTGCCCCACCCCCACCCTGCCCCACCAAGGGACTTGCTTCAGTAGGTACTTCTCACAATCAAATATAGGTGATAATGTGGTTAATTGTGATGCCACTGTTTGCATGGGTTACTGCATCACAGTTCCCAATTTTTAAGGCGCTCAGCACTGCATTCAAGTCCAAGGACATGACCAAACCAATCCCAATATTTTATTTTTAAGTGTCCATTTTCTTGGACCATTCCTGGCACCAACTTCTGTATCAGTTAAAGTACTTTGAGGAAAGAGAAACCTTACCAGTAATTTTAACATAGAGAATATTGACATGGTTTTGCTGTGTCCCCACACAAATCTCATCTTGAATTCTCATGTGTTGTAGGAGGGACCCAGTGGGAGGTAATTGAATCATGGGAGCAGATCTTTCTTGTGCTGTTCTCATGAGAGTGAATAAGTCTCATGAGATCTGATGGTTTTAAAAGGGGAGCTTCCCTGCACAAGCTCTCTTTTCTCTTGTCTGCTGCCATGAGAGATGTGCCTTTCACCTTCTGCCATGATTGTGAGGCTTTCCCAGTAAGTCTAATAAACCTCTTTCTTTTGTAAATTTCCCAGTCTCTGGTATGTCTTTATCAGCAGTGTGAAAATGGACTAATACAAATATAATATTTTAAAGTATTAGCAAGGTATCAGAGTCTTAAAGGCAGAAAGAGAACACAGAGTATCACACAGATAGCTTCTACAGAAGGAGCTGCTGCTTCTATGCCTGAAGAGAAAACACTAACAGGTTGGTATTATTAAAATGTGGAGGCTTAGGAGGAACTTGCAGAGCTCGGATCTCATCTCTGAAGAGGGTGCTAGCTGGCTGGTGCTGCTCTACCTGAAGTCACATGAAGAAACTTGTTCTAGGAGTTTGGGAACAACTATAAATCAGAACAAGCGCCAGCATGGCTGCAGAGGTGAAGAACTTTTTCTGCAACAATACTAACAGGAACAGGAAGCAACCAGGAAGGAGCAAAGGGGAATGAGGTTTGCAGAGTCCCAGCCCCAGCAACATAAAGCACAGTATGAAAGAACATGTTCGAAGTTGAGAGAATGTAACTTAATCAGGAAGCATTCTTTAAACCCATCTCAAATGAGTTTAAATCCTCCTCCTCCTTTGAGGCTTTCTTGATTTACTCTCCTTAGATGTGTTTTTCTATCTCCTTAGAATCGCTAAAGCGATTTAGATGCTTTCTGGTGTCACTTACATTTTACCCTGTACTACAGTTATACCTATAGCTGTCTTAATCTCTCCCCTCTTCACCGTCATCCTTCTCCATACACAAATACATACATATTAGAAAAAAATCAATGAATGCTGGAGCAGTGTTTCATTTATTTCCATAGTGCCTGTAACTTCTCAACAGCTAGTTGTTGAACTTGTTCACTGCTGAATCCCCAGTGCTTAGAATGGGACCTAGAGTATAATACATCACAAATGTGTGTGTGTATGTGTGTGAAAATGAATGATTAAATGAGTTAGTGAATAAATGTAACTGAGTTGAATATCAGTCCTGGAAGTCAGATTTGGATGATAATAGGGGATTTTGAATCTGGGAATGTTTTGATTAAACAGTAATGCCATTTGAGGAAATAAAAGAAAGTATCTTCTTTTTACAGTGATTAACCTAATCTCAAACTTGGAAAACTTCTCAGCATCTAATTCACCGCCTTCCTTCACTCCTCCCCTTGACCATGTCAAAAGAAAGATTTAGGTGGATCCAAACCTGAAGATGCTCCCATAACACAACAAATGTAGAGAACGTGTTTTACAACCAGTAGCAATGACCAAAAATGTATTTGGCATCAACTTGCTTGAAAAGATAAACACAGCAAATCATATTCAAAACAAAGAAAGAATGGCTCTTAGCATTCCTGTGGTAAAAAATAAAGTCAGTTCCAAGTCCCAGGGTACCAGAGAGTTTAAAATCTCATGGCAGATGAATTTAATCACTTTCCTGTGTTATTAATAAGAAAACACTAGAGAATACAGCTGGTGGAACAGGAGTTTTCAGTGCTCATTCTCTCACAGTAATATTAATTTTAATAACCATCCACAACAAAAATACTTGCACGAGATCTAAGGAATCCAGGTGAGAGATTACAGCACCTGAATGCAGCACAGAAATAAGAAAAGACGCATAGAAGAAGATAGGAGGGACAGTTTCACACTACCTGCATCACCTCTCCCCCAAGCCTAGGCAGCACAGCTCTGCAAGTTTCTCCTTACTCATTTAAGTAAGGAGAAGAAAATGAGTATGCAACTTTGCTCTGGACCCTATTACCAGCCCTGCCCTAGTAAATACCAGTGCCAGGTAAGTCCTCACAGACCCAGGCTCTAGGCCCAACCAGGTGCTGGGCCATATATAATCATTCTAGGCTGCACGATAACCCCTGTGAATCCAGTTTTCCAGGCCTGCCTGAGATTTAAGGTCAGCAGCCCTCATGGCCCCAGATACCAAACAAACCACTGAGAATCCAGGTTTTAGGCCCACCCCAGTATCAGGCCTAAGAACTGCCCCAGTGCCAGGCTAGCTCCTGTGGACACAAACTTGAGGCCCATCCCCATGAACAGTCACCAATCCACCCCAGTGGACCACAGTGCTATGATGGCCCCTGTAGATGCAAGCACCAGGCCTGTCCACATGGCTGTAGCTTCAGGCCAAGCCCAGTGGACCCAAGCTCCAAGTCTTTCCCATGGACCTATGCATCAAGCTAACCTCTGTGAACCTAGGCACCAGACCTGTTCACCTAACTTAGGCACCAAGCCAGCTCACCTGAGGACTTCAGTAGCAAACCTATTGTGGAACTTGTACATCAGACTGCCAAGAATCTCTGCCCAATCTGACAGTAAAGGGCTTTCCCTGACAAAACTTGTCTCTAACAACTAGAAGAGGTCCCTACTTTTTAAAATCTGCCATCAGTAATTCAAGACCACAAGGTCACAAATAATCTGGAAATGTGACACCACCAGAGGAACAGGATAAAGCACCAGTAAACCATCCCTAAAGAAATGAAGATATACAAACTTACTGAAAAAGAATTTAAAGTAATTGCCTTAAAGATGTCCAGTGAGCTAAAATAGAACAAAGTAAGAAAACTAAATGAAATCAGGGGAAAAATACACAAAGTAAGTTTAACAAAGAGATAGAAACCATTTAAAAAATACACACAAAAATTCTGAAGCTGAAAAACACAATTACAGAACTGAAAGACTCCATAGAGAACTTCAACATCAGACTTGATCAAGCAGAAAAAAAGAAAAGTCAGCAAACTTTAAGACAGGGCAGTTGAAATTACACAGTGAGAGAAACAAAAAAGAAAAAAGAATGATAGTCAAGAAAGTCTACAAGACCAATGGGAAACCATCAAGTGAACCAATATATGCATTATAGGAGCCCCACAAAAAACAAAGAAAGAGGTCAAAGCTTATATAAAGAAATAATGACAGTAAGACTTTCCAAATCTAGAAAGGGAGCTAAACATTCAGATCCATAAATCCCAAAGCACTCCAGTTAGATTAAACATAAAGAGATCTTCACTGAGACACATAATCGAATTTGCAAAAGTCAAAGATGGGGAATTTTAAAGGCACCAAGAAAAAAGTGATTCATTACTTACAAGAGAACACCCATAAGACAATCAGTAGATTTCTCAATAGAAACTCTGTAGGTCAAAATGGAATAATATAGTTAACATGCTGAAAGAAAAATAAAATGCCAACAAAGAATACTATATGTGGTGTGTTAGTCTGTTCTTGCATTCCTATAAAGAAATACCTGAGGCTGGGTAATTTATAAAGAAAAGAAGTTTTATTTTTCACTTACATTTCTTCAGGTTGTATAGGAAGCATAGTGCCAGCACCTGCCTTTAGGAAGGGCCTTGGGAAACTTGCAATTATGGCAGAAAGTGAAGGAAAGTAAGCATGTTACATGGCCAGAGAAGAAGCAAGAAAGAGAGGGGGTGCCACTCTGACCTTGAGTGAACTACCAGAGCAAGAACTTACTCATCTGCAAGGGAATGGCAATAAGCCATTCATGAGCAATATGGCCCCATGATCCAAACACCTCCCACCAGGCCCCACGTCCAACATTGGGGATTACATTTCAGCATAATATTTGGAAGGCACGAACATCCAAACTGCATCATTCCACCCCTGCCCCCCAAATCTCATATCCTTCTCACATTGAAAAATATAATTATCCCTTCCTAATAGTCCCAAAAGTCTTAACTCATTCTAGCATTAACTCAAAAGTCCCAAGTTCTGAGTCCCAAGTCCAGTGTCTTATCTGGAGATGAATCCTTTCTACCCATGAGCCCACATTTGTCTCAAGTGTACACAGAATATTCTCCAGGATAGATAATATGTTAGGCCACAAAACAAGTCTTAACAAATTTAAGGAGACTGAAATCATATCAAATATCTTTACTGACCATAATGGTATTAAATCAGAAATCAATGACATAAAGAACTGTGGAAAATTCACAAATACATGTAAATTAAATAACATTATCCTGAACAATCACTGGGACAATGAAGAAATCAAAAAGAATATTTTAAAATATCGAGAGAAAAAAATACCAAAACTGAGAGATGCAGGGAAAGCAGTTCTAAGAGCCAAGTTTATAGAGATAAATGCCTACATTTAAAATATATGAAAGAAGAGACATAATAATGGATGCCTCAGAAATAAAAAAGATCATATGGGGCTATTACAAATAATCATAACTAACAAGTTGAATAACCTAGAGGAAATATATTAATTCCTAGAAACATATAACATATCCAAGTTGAGTGAAGAAGAAATAAAAAGCCTGAACAGATAAACAAAAAAATTGAAGTAGTAATTTTAAATCTTCCAATAAAGAAAAGCCCAGGACCAGGGCTTTTGTCTCAAGTGCACATAGAATATTCTCCAGCCTGTAATCCCAGCACTTTGGGAGGCTAAAGTGAGTGGATTGCTTGAGCCCAAGAATTTGAGACCAGCCTGGGAAATATGGTAAAACCCCATCTCTACAAAAAATACAAAATTAGCCAGGTGTGGTGGTGTGCACAGGTAGTCCCAGCCACTCAGGAGGCTGAGGTGGGAGGGATAGCTTGAGCCAGGGATATGGAGGTTGTTATGAGCAGAGATAGACCTGCTGCCCTACAGCCTGGCAAACAGAGCTAGACCCAGTCTCAAAAAAAGAAAAGAAAGAAAGAGAGAGAGAGAGAGAGAGAAACAGCCCAGAAAAAGATAACTTCATAAATTAATATCAATCCTTCTTAAACTCTTCCAAAAAATTGAACCAGAGGAAATCAAACTCATTTTATAAGGCCAGTGTTATCTTCAAAACAAAACCAGACAAGGATACTATAAGAAAACAAAATTCTAGGCCAATATCCCTAATGAACATAGATGCAAACATTCTTGACAAAATGGTAAGAAACTGAGTTTACAAGACATTAAAATGATTATACATTGTAACCAAGTGGAATTTATCCTTGGGATAGAAGGAAGGTTTAACATATAAAAAACAGTAAATGTGATACATCAAATCACAAAAAGACAAAAAAGGAGATAATCTCAATTGATGCAGAGAGTGTTTGACAAGTCAGCATCCTTTCAAGAAGAAAATTCTCAACAGTTACATATACAAGGAATGTACCTTACTATAATAAGACCATATATAATAAGCTTACAGCTAACTTCATGCAAAATGGTAAAAAGCTGAAAAGAAAGCTTTTCTTCTAAGATCAGAAACAAAACAAGAAAGCTAACTCTCACCCCTTCTATTCAATATAGAAATGAAAGTCCTACCAAGAGCAATCAAGCAAGAGGAAAAGAAAAAAAGGAATTCAAATCAGAAAGGAAAATGGTAAGTTGTCTTTGTTTGCAGTTGACATCATATTTTACATAGAAAGCCCTAAAGACTTATCCAAAAACCTTTAGAACTAAAAAACACATTCAGTAAAGTTGCAGGATACAAAGTCAACACTAAAACTTGATTGCATTTATATACACTAACAACAAAGTATCCAAAAAAGAAATTAAGAAATAAATTCCAGATACAATAGCATCAAAAAGAAAAAAATACTTAGGAATACAATTAGCCAATAAGGTGAAAAATCTGGACATTGAAAACTAATTGTTGATTAAGGAAATTGCGGAAGACACAAAAGAATGCGAAGATATTTTGTGTTCATTAATTGGAAGAATATTGTTAAAATGTTTATATAACCCATTTATTTTTGGTTCCATATGAATTTTAGGACTTCTTTTTCCTATTTACATGAAAAATGCCATTTATATTTTGAAAGGAATTGCATTAAATATGTAAATTTCTAAGACTCTCTTGTAGTTAGGGCTTGGATGCAATTAGTTTTGTCAGTGAGGTAGACATCTAGGCTCAGAAAGCAAAGGGATGGTTTCTAGCTTTATCCGTGTCCCTGCAAAGGACATGCAGTCATCCTTTTTATGGCTGCATAGTTACCCATGGTGTATATGTGTCATTTTCTTTATCCAGTCTATCATTGGTGGGCATTTGGGTTGGTTCCAGGTTTTTGCTATTGTGAGCAGTGTCACAACAAACATGTGTGCATGTGTCTTTATAATAGAACGATTTATAAACCTTTGGGTATATATCCAGTAATGGAACTGCTGGGTCAAATGGTATTTCTATTTCTAGATCCATGAGGAATCACCAGTCTTCCACAATGGTTGAACTAATTTACACTCCCACCAACAGTATAAAAGTGTTCTTATTTCTCTGCATCCTCTCTAGTAACTGTTGTCTCCTGATTTTTTAATGATTGCCATTCTAACTGGTATGAGATGGTATCTCAATGTGGTTTTGATTTGCATTTCTCTAATGACCAATGATGATGAGCTTTTTTCATAAGTTTGTTGGCCACATAAATGTCTTATTTTGAGAAGTGTCTATTGATATCCTTTGCCCACTTTTTGATGAGTTTATTATTTTATTATTTTTCTTGTAAATTTAAGTTCTTTGTAAATTATGGATATTAACTCTTTGTCAGATGGGTAGATTGCAAAAATTTTTTCCCATTCTGTTGGTTGCCAGTTAACTCTAATGATAGTTTCTTTTGCTGTGCAGAAAGCTGGAAACCATCATTCTCAGCAAACTGACACAAGAACAGAAAACCAAACACTGCATGTTCTTATTCATAAGTGAGTGTTGAACAATGAGAAAACATGGACACAGGAAGGGAAACATCACACACCAGGGCCTGTCAGCAGATGGGGACTAGGAGAGAGATAGCAGGAGTGGGAGGAAAGGGGAGGGCATAGCATTGGGAGAAATACCTAATGTAGATGACAGGGTGATGGATAAAGCAAACCACTATGGCACGTGTATATGTATGTAACAAACCTGCACATTCTGCACATATGCCTCAGAATTTAAAATATAACAATAAAAAGCAAAAGGAAGCAAAAGCTAAATTTTCGTGACAATATTGATGGTCAAATCTATTCCAACAGGTGTGCTTCTATCAGCTGAGCTTCATGTTCCACCCCTTAGCCCCACAATTGGTATGCTGAAAGCATCTGCAGTGATAAAAAGCTGTTTCCTACCCTCTGAATTAGTAGCTCTAGTGGGTGACCTCACCAGTTCTGCAGCAACCTCCTAGTTTCTGCTCCTTCAGCTTTTTTTTTTTTTTTTTGCAAGCACCTAATTCCCTTTATTACATACCTTTCCTCTTGAAATAGTGTTTTTTATCTCCTGCACTGTATCATAAGCATATGCATATAAATCATAATGTGAACTCTTAAAAACAGAAGTACTTTAGCTGAGGCATTATGTCTATAATCAGTCAGCAGGTCCCCAAACATCTAATTCCTGAATATCTTATATGTCCTGTCTCTACTACCCAATTCCCCTGATGCTACTCTAATTTAAGTCCTCAGCTTCTCTGTCCTATAATGTTGAAATAACATCCTGGGTTTTGGTCTCCTTGATTCTAGCACCGTCTGCTCTAGCCTACATGTGAATCTGATCTTGTCTGATGTCACTTCCTTGTTCAAAATTCTCACATAAACCACCAAAATCCAGTAGATGGTATCCAAACCTGTGATGGTGGTACTTTAGTATGCTTTATAACCTGTGCCCTGCAATGTTTAACCCATATTCTGCTATTCCAGTCACTTATGGTCCAACAAAACTGAACTCATTGTAGTTTATCCTGTCATGTGCTCTTACTTTGCTACACATTTGCATATATTTTTCTCTCTGCTTGTTTTGGATTTCTTGTCCCTTATCTATCAGGGAAACATCTATTCTTCTCTCAAGTCTCAGCTGTCTTCTCACACTCCTTGAAGCCTCTCTTATTATTCCTCCAGGTGGACCTAGATGTTTCTTCCTACATGCTAGCATTAGACTGAACCATACTTCCACTGACATTTATCATCTCTCTCTCCAGCAGGCTTCATGGTTCTAGATGGAAAGCACTGTGTCTTCTCATCTTTGAATCCCCCAAAAGACTATTATAATGCTTGACATACAGTAGGCTGTCAGTACAGTGGAAGGAATGACCAGAGGAAGGAAAGGAGGGAGAATCAGGAAGGGCAGGTATAGAAGTGGGAGGGACCCAGAAACAAGATTCGGAGACCACAATTCTGTCTTTTGAGTTCACTAGTTTTACAAACTCATCTACAAGACTTAGTTCAGCTCCTCAGATCAGGCCCTCTTAAGTTTCCAGAAAATTGAGCTGCTTTTCACTGTTTGCACAACAAAACGTTTCGTTACAGTCCAGGTGCATAGCCTTTGTTTATATATTCTATATTTCAAAAGCAAAAATAAATAAAAGAATCATTGTTCCCTTAATCTCCCAGGAGTTTCACCTTACAGCTGCAGTGGCCATGCCAGTCACCATTTTACACTTTTTGTAACAAGAACCAGGGACTTCATTCTTGCCCTTTTCCTACCCCTTTCTTTCTTTTTACTCCACCCACCCCTCCCATTTTTCTCTTATCCCTACGACACTCAGTCCTTCTCTTCCAGGTTTTACTAGGGCTCTATATCATTAAAAATACAAGAAAAAAAAAAGGTATTTTTACTTTAAGAATAGTAACTCCTCCCCCTTTCCCAATTTTTACATCAAAAGACATTATTAAATGCCATTCTCTTCTACATTTAGAGAACTGCTGATTCTCTGGGGGAGAGAAAGGTGGTTACTTAAGAGGTAAAGCCCCTTAGAGCATTCAAAATGAGGAGTGATTTTGTACAGAGGATATCATGCAGCAGGCTGGATGTCTAGTTCCAATACCTTTGTTAGCTCTGAGACCTTGAAGAAGTGATTTCTAGTCTCGGTGTGCCAAAGCTTCATCTGCAATTGAGAGCATTGGACTGACAATCTTCAAGGTCTTTCCTGCTCTAGCATTCACTGACTCTGCTATTTTTGACACATTGAATAATTAGGAGCAGCCAGTTTTAGTATCTCATTATAGCAAAAGCAGCAAAAAAATAATAATGAGCATATACCATCAATGTGCATCTATGTGTTGTGTTTGAGTGAGGATCCCGATACATAATAATGGCTGATAATTTCCACTGAAAAAATCCCAAGTATTAAAGATACTCTTCAGAAGATGTTCTCTCCAGACTCTCCTACAGGTAATCATGAGCAAGAGGGTGGGTATCATCGGAGCTGGAGTCAGTGGCCTGGCTGCCATAAGGTGGTGTCTGGAGGAGGGGCTGGAGCCCACTTGCTTTGAAAGGAACAATGATGTTGGAGGCCTGTGGAAATTCTCAGTTTGTGGCACATCACTGGAACCCAGTGGAAGGAGATGGTGGGTTCCAAGGCAAATCAAATCTGGTCAGTTCTAATTCAGATTTGGGAGGCAGGTCACAAAAGCTCCAGATCTGGAAAGTGAAATCTTACCTCTCCAATCGTACTAATGCACAAAAAACTATTTCACACCAGCAAAATTTGTCCTGAAAAGGACATCTTCAGCTCATTAAACATCATCACCTGCATGGTGAAGTCCAGATCTCCGAGCTGCAAAGGGCACTAATGTTAGTAATTAACCAAAAATATGCCATGGCTTTCCCATGTAACAGACATGATTCTGTTCTTTATTGCTCTTAAATGCCAGGACCATGGTTAGAAAAGAGAAAAAGCAAACCTGGACTGAGATCCTGAGATCAGAAGTCCTGAGTTCTAGTCTCAACTTGTAGGTTTTCTAGGCAGATAGATAACAAGCCAGTTGCTTTTTTTTTCCCTAAACTTCAAATGCTCATTTGTCAACTGCAGAGGATATGATTCTATAATTAACTTATGTCTACTGGGCAGATAGAAATTAGTATAGATAATGATTTCGTGTGATGTGTTTATGGCTGCTGAATAGCCTATCAGCTCCAAATACAGAGAGAAAAATTATGGTCTTTGCCATTTGGGCTCATTCTTATAGAAATTATATAATTAGGAAATACTCCTTGTAAACACATTTTTTTTTTAAATTTCAAAGCCAAGTTTGGAGAAACTTCTAGCCTTCTGTCCTGAATTTCCCAGCCATTGTAATTAATTGTCAATGATACATATTTGGCTTGAAAACATTATATCCACATCATTCATCTTGTAACTACTTTCTGTCCTGGTCTTAGTTATTGCCCAGCCTGCAGCAATAGCCTCCTCCAATTGAGTATATTAGTGCTAACTTAGAATATGTTTTTATTCTTCTCCAAGCCTTTTGAAAAATTTTTTTGGTTTTGTAACCCTGAAAGCACTACATGAGATAGTGAGGTCATTAATTTTTCCAGCAGGGGGTAATCAAGAGTTAATATTTTTCAAGAATTTAATTTTCCTTATTTACATTTGCTCAGGGAAATATGGCCAGCTTAGACTAAATCATAAAATGGCTTTCTACCATCTCCCTAGTAACAATTAAATGCTGCTTGAGCACCTATTTTGGTAAACTTTGTGCTACGTACTGGGATGACAAATATGGAACTTATATAATCACTCTTTATACATGATTCCATTTCATTTGATGAAGAAAGCTATAATATAATTCCACAATCCTTTGACGGCAAATGGGCAAAAACTCATTTGATAGCAAAACCTCTCCTGAAATCATAAGGCTGAAAAATGTGAATTGGATCAACATGAGGCTAAGCCTCACTTTCTGTTGCACTGCAGAAATTTTATTGCATTTGACAGATTGTGGCCCCAGATCTGACTAGGTGTATTATGGAGCAAAATCCAAAAATGTACACAGTCCAAAATATATCTGGCCCTAAGATTTTTAAATAAGAGATTATATAACTACAACAAGATAGGCCTGGTCGCCATCAGTTCACACTCTTTTAGAAGAGTGTGGGCTACAGAAATCTTAGTAGGTCAAAGGAAACCTCCCACAGGGATGACATTTAGCTCGGCATTGAAAGAGAACCCCAGACAAGCAAAATAGAGGAGCACCTGTGACACAACTCCTAGAGAGTGCATTTTCCATCAAAGACTGTGGATGGCACTCCATAGACCTATGTAGTCATTGGCAGTGCACCAGCACCAGGTAAGAGACCAGCAATCCATGAAAGGTACAGAAAAGGCAATGAACATGGTGTGTACGGAAAGGGATTTATGAGTTAGCCAATATAGCCAGATCAGAGTTTAAGGAAGCAATAAGCGATAGTTCAATAAGATACAAAGTTGGATTCTGAGTTATCCACAAGAGGAATTTTTTATTTTCCCTAAGGTCATGTTTATAAGCAAAATTCTACTCAAAGGCATGGTGAGGATGTGGACCCTTACAAATACTCAAAACTTTAGCCCCCTCAACATACCTCAACCCTTCCTTCTTAGAAAAGTTGCTTGGCACAATATATAATCAGAGAGGGATTTTTTTTAAATGTGTTACGTAAGACTTTATCTTACAAGCCTTTGTTAGAAGGTGTTACAGCAGACAGAAATTTGATAATTCTGAACTTTTCACTACTTACTTTTTCTGAGAAATGAAAACCAAATGGGATTTAAATACTAGCAGGCAATGTGAGTGTATTTTAAGTTCCATCCACTCCAAAACAGGGCCTCATGCCCCCAAAAGATTTTATTACTACTGTAATAAGAAGTTGCTTAACAGCCAGGTGTGGTGGCTTATGCCTATAATCTCAGCATTTTGGGAGGCCGAAGCAGGTGGATCATCTGATGTCAGGAGTTTGAGACCAGCATGGCCAACACAGTGAAACCCTGTCTCTACTAAAAATACAAAAATTAGCCAGGCGTTTTGGTCGATGTCTGTAATCCCAGCTACTCTGGAGGCTGAGGCAGGGGAATCTCTTGAACCCAGGAGGCAGAGGTTGCAGTGAGCCGAGATCATGCCACTGCACTTTAGCCTGGGCAACAGAGCAAGACTCCATCTCAAAACATGAATGAATGAATGAATGAATGAATGAAATTACTTAACAAACAATAGGTTAGTATCATTTTAATTGCAAAAGCTGAACCCAGGACTATTCGAACTTTCTCCCACTCATTTATTCATTTATTCATTCAACAAATACATACTGAGTACATTATGTGTGGGGTACTATATTAAGCATAAATACAGATAAGAGACCAGCCAGCACTTTAAACGCAGAGAGAAAACAAGTATTAGAATAACTTCAAGTGACTGTGTAATTAGGGCAGTAAGAACAATGGGAGCTTAGTGAAGTTAAAGGTGAGTTGGCAGTAGGAGAGAGGGAAGGTAAGGAAAAGCATGAGAAAGAAGGCAACTTTTGAGCATATTTTGAGGGCATATTTAGACAAGGAGATATGGGACTGATACGCAGAGCTGGAATCAGAAAGATCAAGGCAGACTGCTCAGATGCATGTACAACATCTTGGAATTAACCTCTGACTTTGCCCTCAAGTTAATTATGTTCTCATGGGAAAGTTGAGAGATGAACACAGTTCTCTCTCAACTGTGTTAGTGCCCACAGCTGCTTAGGGATCTGGTTCCAGGGCAAGCTCCCTCAGCTAGAAGCAGAGTCTATGTTGAATTTCTTCTTTACTGGCTCAAATCACACCTCGTGTTGAAATAATAAAAATGCACACACTCCCTGGAGTAACTGACTTGTTATATAATACATTTGCTTTTTTATGTTTGTTTGGAGAACAGTCTTTTAGGGCAAATTTCAAGGAGCTGTAGTGTACATACTCTTCTCTCCTTGTGTTATAATTGACTGGGGTCAAGGGGCAAAAAAGCAGAGATTCATTTAAGATGGAAATATTCCAAGACCTCAGCATCTCTGCTTCCCAGAACAGTTTTGCCTTCATTAACCAGGCTCTAGCCCACAGCTCAGCCCCACCTCTTTTCAATGGGCAGCTGAAAAAACTCCTTCCAACCTCTCCTCACAACCATCAGTAAAAGGCACCAGCTGTTGGTGACAAGGAAGCACTCAACCTGCCCAACTGCCGGGCATGAGCCTTCACCCTTTTTCTGACCTCCACAAAAATTTTAAAGTGATGGTAAAAAAAAAAAAAAAGGTTAAATCCCTGAGCTTTTGTCCTTATGAGAAATACAGCAACCATGAATAGAGGAAGATTATGTTTTCAACTTGAGAAAAAATACTGAGGCTTCAGGCAGCCCCCCACTTCCCCACTGGGACACAATCCTCTCTTTCTAGCACTTTTTGTCTCCTTCTTCCAGGGGTCAGACGGTGTGAGAGGAAGATACATATCTTGAATCCAGCAGCAACGTGACATTCCATCTCTTTCCCCCATTGCACAAGAATCCCTTCTGGACCTCAGGAAGCAGAAGCTGCCAGCTCTTAAATGTATTTTCAAGGCAGCATATTGTGTGCACTTTTACCCTACCCTGACAACTGAGAGGAAATGTTTATTTTCAAGTTAGCCTTTGACTGCTTCTAAAAAATAAGCCGCTTTTCAATTACACAGAGGCTTTAAAATGAAGTGCTAAGATTTAACACATGTTCTAAGGCCTCTGGTTTCGTGTGTTTCTTTGGTGAGGCGTAAAGGCCAGTAACTGGTGAGCCAAAGGACAGGGTTCACTTACAACAGAGCTGTGGTTCTCAAAGTGTGGTTCCTATACCAGCTGCATCTGCATCACCAAGAACTTGTTAAAACACCCCAGACTCCACTCCAGACAGACTGAATCCGAAATTCTAAGAATAGGGCCCAAGAATCTACGGTCTAAGGAGCCCTCCAGGTGATTCTGATTATACCAAAGTTGGGAAACCACTTCAATATTGGGCTCTGTTGCCAATGAAGAGTTTGCTGAACTCCAACAGCAAATAAATAGGCTAGAAGCCAAAGCCTCCTCTAGACTGTTTTGTTGTTTCTTTGTTTTATTTGTTTTTAACCTGAGGATAAGATCAGAACCAGTGATGTCACAGGAGAATGCCAGAAACCACTAAGTGACTATAAAAACAGAGCTAATACTAAGGGTAATTACAATAAGGGGATTCACGTGGGGAGAGCTCAGGTTCTGTGTCAGGTGCTACGTGAAGGGCTTTCCATTCCACAGCTTACTGAGAGCTTTTAATTTTTGCTTATGCTTTTAAATATTAAAAGAGGTTTAGTCAACCAAGAATTGAACCACTGTGTTCACCAAAGGGAACACAATTTGTGGCTTTCTCTTTAAGCTTTCTTATTCTCCCTAGGACCACACAGAAGAAGGCAGAGCCAGCATTTACCAGTCTGAATTCACCAACTCTTCCAAAGAAATAATGTGCTTTCCAGACTTCCCTTACCCTGATGATTACCCAAACTATATGCACCACAGCAACCTCCAGGAATACATAAAGACATTTGCTCAAAAGAAGGATCTTTTAAGATACATACAGTTTGAGGTAGGAGACTTATAACTTGTACTGTTGAAATTAATATATGTGTGGGTTAGAGAAAAGAAGACCGCACAGTATTATAGAAATTAGAGCCAAATGTTTGGGCACCTCAACAATCAAATGTTGGCTGTGATTATAAAGTATTCATGCACTGATTTTTTTTCTTTTAGACTTATTAGTCCGCTATTCTCTGAGAGCTTTCAGACTACCTTACAAAATAGGGGCAGCTATCCCATCATTGTCCACTTTTCACCCTCATGCTCTGATATTGGAAATAATCCAAAATGCTTTAGTATGTTATAGGCATTTTGTCACTTCAATGCCAATGAGTTGTAATTCAAAAACCACAGCATTTGGTAGGAATTCTGCCATTATGAAAAGGTTAACAACTTAAATGGGAAATACAGTCATTGCCCCCATCTTCACCCACTCAGTTCATTAGATTTTTTTTTTATTAAAAAGACTTGAGATTTCAGCATTGTTTCTGTGAAAATAATGTTTTACATTTCTTTAGGACTCTTTTTTATTGAGCATTTCTGTCTGTATGTTTGGAACTCTTAACCTCAAATAACTGCTGTTACAGGCAGAACACGTGCATATAGTGGGAAAAACAATCAGCAAAATTATGAACTGTGGTTATATTTACATTATTATTTTACCTGGAGTAGCCCCAAATGTAGAGTTAAAATAAAATTTTCCAATAGTCATTTTATTCCATGTATTCGCTTCCATTTATGGTATTAATATCAACAAAGATTAACGAAGTTTCTACTACGTGCTTGCATTGTGCTATGTGCTATATGTAAAACAAAAAGAGGTCTAAGACTCATCTCTCAAGTTTATAATCTAGCTGTGCATCAGAATAAATATATAAAGAATAAGGAATAAGATTCCAGTAACAACATCAATCAAAGAGAAAAGTTTTTAAAGCTATCTATGGTTTATAAATAGATCAATGCCACAGAGATCATGAAGCAAGAGGCAACACTTTGGGAGAAGGTATTTTCTAGAGAAAGCAAAATTTAGTTGTATTTGTTAGGCATTTTAGGTAAGTGAGTGACATGAGTAAAATTAGAGAGGTGGGAAAATACCCTGCTGATTTGGAGAGCAATGGGCAAATCAAGTTGGGTAGGAGGGAGACGTATCTGCTAGGATGAGATACGGCCACATACATCAGTAAGCTAGTATGTACTGTACTTTGAAAAATAGAGGATTATTTTGCAACCATGTAAAAGAAATTCAGAGAGGGACATCCAGAGTTTATGTGATGGCACCACAGTCATCAAAGATTCAGCTTCACCCTTCTTTGCATGAGGCTTACATCATGAAGTTCGCCTCATGGTCCAAAACAGTTGCTGAGCAATCACACCTGCCTTCTAGACAAAAAAAAAAAAAAAAAAAAAAAAAAGGGAAAGAAAGAGGGCAAAGGGATGTCCTCCCAGCTGAATCAGCTCTCCTTTTACAAATTCTCCTGAAAAGCCTGTCCAACATTGTCTGCTTATATCTCATAGGCCACTCTAGTTGCACAGGAACCTGGAAAATGCATCCCTTTGCTGGGCATGTTGTCACTCCAAACAAAATCAGGGTTCTGTTAGTAAAGATGAAGAGAGAATGGACATTGGGGGAGCAGTTTGCAGAATCTGTCATAGAAAAGTCTGTGGGAATAGCAAAATAAGATCAAAAGAGTAAATTGGAACAAAATTGTATGGACTTAATAGTGATAGCATTAGAGATGTAGAATAAGTTTTAGAGGCTGTGAAGTAACAGAAATCACTTTGAGCAGGAGACGTGAAATGAATATGGTCCTTTAGGAAGATTAATCTGACAAGCAGGATGAAGGATGACTTGCAGGCAATGGGAGGCTGAAGACAGGTTAGTTATAGGTTCTTGCCATAGTCCCCGCAAGGGAATGATAAGGACTTGAATGAAGGCAGTGTTAGCAATCACAGAAAGAGTAAGATTGGGAGAGAAATTATTGTTTAAACATGAGGCAAGGATGGAGAAATAACAAGTAAAAAATAGTTGTGGATTTGAAGCATAACTGGCTGGAAGGTTTATGTCATCATTCAGAGAAATAGGAAAGTCAGAAGCCAGTGTTGAAGGAAATTTAAGTAGGTCAGTCAAAACCTGCTACATATGAGGATGAGGTGGCCCTCCAGATGGAAAGATCCAACTAAACTAGATAAAAGAGAGACCAAAAATAGATGTATTTGTATATTCATAACAGGAAAGTTGCTAATAGTTCTAAGGGAGAGTATTTATGCGGAGCAAAAGAGAAGCCAACAATCAAACCTTGAGATATACCCATATTCTTGAGTATATGGAAGATGAGGTCAAAAAAAGGAGGAAGCCATGTCAGTAGAGGATAGCCATAACAACATAGATTTGTTATATGACATCATTCACAAAAACATTCAGTGTGATTTACCTGTAAATCAACTAACTTGATGTCAAAAAGTAAATGTACTCCAGTGAGTAATTTTTCTTGTGAGATTCAAAGACTCACTGAAGATTCACTGTGACTCCAATTTTAATATCTTTCAATATATTTCTGAATGACCAAGAGAGCTCATAATTATTTCCTCCACAGAAACAATTCAAGAAGGAAAAAAACTTGCACACACAGAATTATAAATAGAAAAATTAATTTTCTGGTTAAGACCCTGGTTTCCAGTATAAAGAAATGTCCCAGCTTCTTAGTCACAGGCCAATGGGTTGTTGTTACTGAAAAGGATGGGAAACAGGGATCTACTATTTTTGATGCTGTAATGATTTGTTCAGGACATCAAATATACCCCAATCTGCCAACTGATTCCTTTCCTGGTAAGTTTTGAAAATATATAATAATCTGGGGACTTATATGCAAACATCCAGGGTTAGAAACATCTTTCTATAGATATTACATGATTATTCTTAAAGTCCCAAAGATTTCAAAAGAAAAAAATTTAAGTTTAATGATAAGATATAGTAATAAATAGCCTCATAAGCCCTTATATTAAAATATAAAGGACCTGCAAGCCAGATATCAGACAAACACAAGTTCCTATTTTATAGACAGTAACTCAACTATAGGTCCTTACAGCACATGGGGTCTCCAAGCAGAGTTACATTCAGAAAAAGTAGAGTCCAACTGCCAAACAGTTTAAAGAAAAACACATTTACTTATTTATAGGAGACTCCTAAGTTTCTAATTTCATTAGAAATTAGAAGTTTGCAAATAAACTTCAGAAATTTCAGTGATTTGTGTGTGCACACACATGGGTGTTGAGTATAGCAGCACACTTTGTTACCATTCAAAAGCGGCAAACCTCAAAATAAATAAAATATGGATGAAGCCTTACTTCCATTTTTCCTTCCTTCCTTGCCACAGGCACACAGTCTACTCATTAGAGTTCCAATATCTAGGTATGATGTTCACAGGCCAGGCAAATTAAAGAGAAAAGGTTTCAGGAGGAATGCTAATGTTAACAGCCAGTATATTTAATGTTTATGAGCATGGGATCAGAACACCTGGGCTCAACTTATTATTCCACTAGTTCCTTACCACTTACCTTCTTTGTCTCAATTTCGTCGTGTTTTAAAATAGGGACAATAGCCTACCATGCAGGGATGTTATCAAGATTAAATAAACCATGTAAAACATTTAGCACAAGATCTAGCCCCCAGAGTTAACCCAATAAATATTAACTATTATCAAAACATAAATTCTCATGTCTTAAGATTTTTTTAAGGCACTGAAAGTAATTTTTAGGGAGCTTAATGTCAAAAAATGCTAAATGGATAAATGTACTTCAACTAGCGAATTTTTTAACTAAAACTGATATAGGTTAAAAAAACACATTGAAAACATCTTTATAACTTCTGAAAATCATTCAAACCACTCGCCATGTTCCACTTAGGCCTGAACCAGTTTTAAGGCAACTACCTCCATAGCCGAGATTATAAGGATATGGAAGCCTTCAAGGGGAAGAGGGTCCTCGTGATCGGTCTAGGGAATTTGGGATGTGACACTGCTGTGAGCTCAGCCGTCTGGCTACACAGGTACCTGACATAAAAGGTTTTGGGAAATAAACCTAAGACAGGGCTGTGCTACTAAATCAGCAGTCAAGGTACTAAGGATGGTACTTGCTGTCACACCACAAGAGATCCACCTGTTGTATGTGCCCTTTAAATCAAGGAGGACTTGAGAAATTCTCCATGTGAAGCCAAGTAATGTGGCCCATGCTAGCAAGGAAGTACATTCCATTGAATCCAGAGGTAAGTGCATGAGTGTGTATATGTACAGGTGAGTGTGTATGTGTGTATTTCTTGTTTTAATTTTGTATTCTAATCACCTCCAAATAGACTAGTTCTTCCTAGTTAGGCTTAATCTGTATTTATTTAACGGTATTTATTATAATTTATCATGCAAAAAGCACTGTGTTTACCACTCTGAAGGTCTGAAAGATATGCATGATTTCGTATTTACTAACATTAATTCACTCAACAGCAGGTGCTCAACAAATATTGGGCACTTATTATGCTTACTATGTGTCAGAACTATGCTAAACTAAAAATAAATGCGTAAATAAGTTAGACTAGTTCCTGACTTCAAGGAAGAGTTGGAGATGGGGTTGACAGGTACACACAGACTATCACCAAAGGAGGCAGTGAGTCTTCCAGTAGAATTAGGTGTGGCAATAGCAGCACAGGGAAAAGAGAATCTAACTTATCCTGGATGAGGTCAAGAAAGACTTCCCAGAGGACTCCAAGCTGAATCATCTATCACCAACAGACACTTAAGAAACAACATATTTTTAAGAAAACAGATTCTCAATAAATTCTTAAATTGATGTAAATAAACCTAAATTTTTTTAACTAAAAATTCCCTTCAGTTATCACAAAGTTAAAGTCTATTTTGCAAAGACGGTAAACTAGATAAGTAGCCAGACTAATCTCAGGGATGAGGCAGTTGCCATGGAAAAGTCCTTGGGGTATGCATGTAGGGAGAACTGAAAGGACGAGGAACAGGGAACATAAGTAAACCCTTGACATCCTCAACTTAATTTTAGCTAGATATTTAGCTACATTTTCCCCCACCTAGGCCACTGACTACCATAAGCCATCACCAGTGGGGCTTACTGGATCATCTGGTCCCTTCCAGACTTGCCATCTTAGTCTATGAGTATGTGAAGATTAAACCATCATAGTTGAACAGAGAGCCCTGTTGTTCCTAGAGGTATGGTTCTAATCCTTTCAACCACTATACACCTGCTCTCAGGGGTGGTGAGAGAGTCCTGTCTCCACTAGTCTAAATTTTAGACTGTTTACTTTTTAATTTTACTTTAAGTTCTAGGATACACATACAGAATATGCAGGTTTGTTACATAGGTATGCATGTGCCATGGTGGACTGCTACACCTATCAACCCGTCATCTAGGTTTTAAGCCCTGCACACATTAGGTATTGATCTTAATGTTCTCCCTCCCCTCACCCCCCACCCACCAACAGGCCCTGGTGTGTGATGTTCCCCTCCCTGTGTCCATGTGTTCTCATTGTTCAGCTCCCACTTAAGAGTGAGATCATGTGGTATTTGGTTTTCTGTTCCTGTTATAGTTTGCTGAGGATGATGGTTTCCAGCTTCATCTACGTCCCTGCAAAGGACATGAACTCATTCTTTTATATGGCTGCTAGACTATTTAGGCCTGCCTTTTAAAAGTGTTCCTACCTGGATATTGAGAGAAATGCATGGGAGTATCCAAAGAATTGTGTTGTGTTTGCTTATTTCTTATAGAGTGATACTGAAATCTGTATTGCCTTTCCCCACCAGGTCATTATCAGTACCAGAAGTGGTTCCTGGGTCATGAGTCGGATCTGGGATGATGGCTATCCTTGGGATATGGTGTATGCTACCCACTTTTCATCCTTTCTCTGGAATGTCCTTCCTTCCTTCATCTCTGACTGGTTATATGTCCAAAAGATGAACACATAGTTTAAGCATGAGAACTATGGCCTGATGCCTTTAAATGGGTACTTTAAAATAGAAATTTTTTATTCAAAAAGGGGGTCACTCATTTAAGTGAATTTATTCTCTCTACAACTTACTTTTGTTGTCTCATTGGGCCTTGTAAGATTAAATTAAAGGTTTCACAGGTGACAGGACAGACCCAGAGACCATGAATGGCTTGGAAACCTTATTAAAATTAGTCCAGTAGAAAGAGTATGGAAATATCTGAAAGGGAAATGAAGCAGGCAAATAAATCATCCTGACATGGATGATTCATTTGCGGTAGCTATAAGCTATAGCATCGAACTTTGAGGGCTGAACAAACTCAAATTGGTTTTTTGGAAGAAGATCTTGTCCGTGCTTATGGGTAAACAAGGATATCAATAATAATACCTGCTTCTCAAGATGGTTGTGGTATTCAATAATATAGAAATATAAAAATTGTTTTGTAAATGATAAAGCTTTAAAAAAAATGGTTCTTCCTAAGTGTCAAGTTTTCTAATGTGCCTCAAAGGGGCAAATAACAAAATAGTGTTAATCAACATGTGTCAGCTTGTAGGAAGTCTCAAAACAAAGGTGCACACTTCCTCCACCCTTGAAATTTTGACATTTTTGCAGAACCATCAGGAGGCATGGAACACGAAAAGCCATGGAGAGTCACAGAACTAAGGTGGCCAGTAAGATTAGTCAGATTCATTTATTTACTTCTTTACAGAGATAGGGCCCAACACTTACTAATTAGGAAGGTATTCTAGATAGAAGAATCAGCATATCAATAGAAAAAAAAGACTATTTAAGTTAGTAAGAAAAGAAAGAATTTTATCTCCTGGCCCATGCTAGCCAAAAAGTTTCACTGTGTTTAGAGAAAGAGGTGAAGAAAAAGTAAGGAGGAACTGTAAATCAAAAGAACAAATGCCAGATTTAGGAGCTAAACTCTCATTCCAAAGCACTTATCCTACCCAGTCTTCCAGACTGCTATAACCCTGAAGAAAAAAAATGTTTATTGTATGCATTTAAAATTATGTTTAACACTGGGACCTACTTGAGGGTGGAGTGTGGGAGGAGGGAGAGAATCAGCAAAAATACCTATCAGCTACTATGCTTATTACCCAAGGGACGAAACTGTCTGTACACCAAACCCCTGTGATACATAGTTTACTAATATAACAAACCATGGACCCCTAAACCTAAAATAAAAATTTTTTTTAACTGTGTTTAATATAAGTCCCATAGCTTGAGCTGGTTAAGATTTTTTATCTCGTATGAGTAACTGTAAATTATATTTTGGCCTTGCCATTTAGACAAAACAGAGTTTTAGAAATTCATTCATTCTAAAAACTAAGCTTCCTTTTGGAAAGGGTTCCAGTTACCCTAAGTTTTTGGAGGGAGAAAGTGGGAGGAAAAAACAGGTTTCATTGCGGCCTGCACTTTACTACCTTGTACGGTAAAAGAAGAGGTTACAGGATTAGAGACACACAAAATGATGTGGAAGCATAGAGACAAATTTCAGGACTTACAAAGTATCTTTGTGTCTGCGGTACTTTCAGGAAATTCCAGAATTCCAAAGGAAACTTAAATCAAAATGAAATATATCATCCTGAAAAATATTATTCCTAGAATTTTGGCAACTAAAATGCAATATCAAAGTTGTTATGCCTTTTTGTGGCCAGAGCTGATGAAAGAAAACCAAGCATGGCAATAAAACTTCCCACCACTGCAAGTCTGATTTCCCCATGTAAGACAAGACTTTAAAGTTATGATAATAGTGTACTTATAACAACAGTGCTTGCATGAGCCTGGCACTGTTTTAAATGCTTTAAGGATAATTGGTCATTTAATTTTCACAACAACCTATGAGGAAGATTCCATCATCATCCCCATTTTACACATAAACAAATACAGTAAAGCAACAGCTAGTAAGAGATAAAGCTAGGCTATTAGCCTGAGCCATCTGCTTCCAGAGTTGGCATTCTCAATCACTTTATTACATCTGTAAATTAGTTTTATTCTCATTTAGGAAAGGAATTGCCATGAGGGAAGAGAGTTCAATGGCACTCATGCTGATATTTAACTGCTCGATGTCATTTTGGCTGTCACAGGTATTTCTTGGAAATGAGGTATTTACAGCAAGGGTGTTTGCCACTCATCTCTGTAGTTTCCTGAGAAAACAGCCTGTATTCAATGATGAGCTCCCATCCCGTATCCTGTGTGGCACTGTGTCCATCAAGCCCAGTGTGAAGGCGTTCACAGAAACCTCAGCTATGTTTGAGGATGGGACCATGTTTGAGGCTATCAACTCTATCATCTTTGCAACAGGCTATGATTATTCCTACCCCTTCCTTGATGAGACCATCATCAAAAGCAGAAACAACGAGGTCACCTTGTTTAAGGGCATCTTCCCCCCCACTAATGGAGAAGCCAACCTTGGCTGTGATTGGCTTTGTTCAGTCCCTTGGAGCTGCCATCCCCACAGCAGACCTGAAAGCCTGCTGGGCTGCTAAGGTATTTGCAAGTAGATGGGCCATTCTGTCTTTTATTCATTTTCTCAATGAACATTTTTTGAACACCTACTATATGCAAAGCACTGTGCAAAGGAAGCAAGACAAACATGTTCCTTGACCCCTCAAAGCTTAAAATGGGATGTGGGGATGCCATAATAAGGGAAGTTGGGGGGGGCGGCGGTCCTAGTGAGGGGATTTGGACGTTAGTTATTTTGCATAGAGCAAGCAGCATGCAGAAAGTCATAAAGGTGAGGAATAGCATGGAATGTGGAATAGCATGGAATGTGTAAGGACCCAGAAACATTTTGGTGGAAAGGAATGTAAAGGAGAGGCAGGGAGTTGCAAGAAATATAGCTTTACAAGCTGCGTTAAAGAGCTTAAACTTCTCATAGGGATTTGGAAGGACTTTGCAAGATTTCAAGCAAGCAAAAAAAAATAACAGAGGATCATTGCAATGTGAGGATACATTATGAAGGTTGGAAGGGCCCTTGTAAGTGTTGACGGTGTGCTAGAAACCTCATTGGTGTCAACTTCTGTTAGAATAACAAAGTCAGTGACAATCTTCTTCTTCCCTCCTTCTACATAAGACCTCATGGTCTCCAGGGGCCACAAGTATGCTTGTGTGAGGAAATCAAGAATATGAGGATTGGCCGGGCGCGGTGGCTCAAGCCTGTAATCCCAGCACTGTGGGAGGCCGAGGCGGGTGGATCACGAGGTCAAGAGATCGAGACCATCCTGGTCAACATGGTGAAACCCCGCCTCTACTAAAAAAAATACAAAAAATTAGCTGGGCATGGTGGCGCGTGCCTGTAATCCCAGCGACTCAGGAGGCTGGGGCAGGAGAATTGCCTGAACCCGGGAGGCGGAGGTTGCGGTGAGCCGAGATCGCGCCATTGCACTCCAGCCTGGGTAACAAGAGCGAAACTCCGTCTCAAAAAAAAAAAAAAAAAAAAAAAAGAATATGAGGATTACATAGAGAAAGGCAATGTCCCAAATATATTGATTTAATTTACTCCAGTCATACTGATTATCATATTATGATTATCATATTAAAAGTGTTCTTTTATTCAAGTATTCTCCAAAATGTTGACCAATAGGTATAACTTACCCAACATAACTAATCCATAAAAACGTATACTATCAGTAATTAAGAAAATATTACAATATAGAATGTATATATGTTGTCTAAAATTTTGTAGATAAATAAATTTCTATTTCAAATACACCATGAAAGATCATTGTTTAAATAAACACCATCATGAAATCTTTTGTAGGTGCTCCCCTGCAAAATACTTCTGTTGTTGTTTTTTCCTTTAAAAGGCACAAGCGTGCCAAGAGCCTCAGGTATTGTGAGAAGACTGGATATAGTTCATAAACCTAGAAAATTTACTTGAAGCAAATGGTATCATTTATTTATTCAGCAAATACTTATTGAACACCTAATCATGCACTACAAATGTTAGAGCAACTTTCTTCCATTGTTACAAAGGCAAAGAAGCTACCATCACCAGTTAAAATAAGTTACATTAATGGCCAGGCATGGTGGCTCACGCCTGTAATCCCAGCACTTTGGGAGGCCAAGGCGGGTGGATCATGTGGTCAAGAGATCGAGACCATCCTGGCCAACATGGTAAAAACCTGTCTCTACTAAAATACAAAAAATTAGCTGGGCATGGTAATGCATGCCTATAGTCCCAGCTACTCAGGAGGCTGAGGCAGGAGAACTGGTTGAACTCGGGAGGCAGAGGTTACAGTGAGCGGAGATCGTGCCACTGCACTCCAGCCAGGCGCCTGACGCCTGGTAACAGAACAAGACTCTGAATCAAAAAAAAAAAAAGAAACATAAGACCTAACACCATAAAAACCCTAGAAGAAAATCTAGGCAAAACCATTCAGGACATAGGTGTAGGCAAGGACTTCATGACCTAAACACCAAAAGCATTGACAACAAAAGCCAAAATAGACAAATGGGACCTAATCAAACTCCACAGCTTCTGCACGGCAAAAGAAACAGTCATTAGAGTGAATCGGCAACCAACAGAATGGGAAAAAATTTTTGCAGTTTACCCATCTGACAAAGGGCTGATAACCAGAATTTACAAAGAACTAAAACAGATTTACAAGAAAAAAACTAACAAGCCCATTCAAAAGTGGGCAAAGGATATGAACAGACACTTTACAAAAGAAGACATACATGAGGCCAACAAACATATGAAAAAATGCTCATCATCACTGGTCATCAGAGAAATGCAAATCAAAACAACATTGAGATACCATCTCACACCAGTTAGAACGGCGATCATTAAAAAATCTGGAGACAACAGGCGCTGGAGAGGATGTGGAGAAATAGGAACACTTTTGCACTGTTGGTGGGAGTGTAAATTAGTTCAACCATTGTGGAAGACAGTGTGGCGATTCCTCAAGGACCTAGAAATAGAAATTCCATTTGACCCAGCAATCCCATTACTGGGTATATATCCAAAGGATTACAAATCGTTCTACTATAAGGACACATGCACACGAATGTTCATTGCAGCACTGTTTACAATAGCAAAGACCTGGAACCAACCCAAATGCCCATCGATGATAGACTGGATAGGGAAAATGTGGCACATATACACCATGGAATATTATGCAGCCATCAAAAACGATGAGTTTGGGTCCTTTGTAGGGACATGGATGAACCTGGAAACCATCATTCTCAGCAAACTGACAGAAGAGCAGAAGATCAAACACCGCATGTTCTCACTCATAGGCGGGTGTTGAACAATGAGAACATATGGACACGGGGAGGGGAGCACCACACACTGGGGTCAATTGGGGGGAAATAGGGGAGGGACGGTGGGGGGTGGGGAGCTGGGGAGAGATAGCAAGGGGAGAAATGCCAGATGTAGGTGATGGGGAGGAAGGCAGCAAATCACACTGCCATGAGTGTACCTATGCAACAATTTTGCATGTTCTTCACATGTACCCCAAAACCTAAAATGCAATAAAATAAATAAATGGGGGGAAAAAAAGAGAGTTGCTTTAATGTAGTGAAATTCGCCAAAAGCTAAAACTTTTCTGCTCCCCCTTAAAACGACTTACATATGTGCAGGGCAGATGTTTAAAATCCCATTCTTCCTTTCATTATCTCATTTAAAATGCCATGAACCTTAAATGGAACTATTTTATCAGATTATTTCTTCAGAGAAGTTTTAGGAAGAGGATGCAGAGGAAAATTGAAAGAAATTGTTATTATATGCTTGAAGTGTACCAAGCACATATGTTGAGGATTAGGTCCTCCATAATGTTACAGAAATATGAGATTGAGTGATTTGAAGCTAAAAACATCTCTGCTGTCACTATCTCACTACAGGCCAGCTTTGCCGTTCCCAAAGAAGGTCCTTTAACTTTTCAGGTCTTTGTTTCTGTGAACTGGTATTTTGCTAAAGATATCAAAGACAGCTCCTCTTGATATAAACATTTTTAGGAATGTAGTTTATAAATATCAAATGATTTCCGCCATATGTCATTATGTAGTTCTGATTTCTTTGTATTTTTCAATATTTTTCTCTTCATTTCTTTTCTAGACTCATATACCCTGCCAACTACAAATGAAATGATGGCTGACATTGATGAGAAAATGGGGAAAAAACTCAAGTGGTAAGCAATTGTACTTGCGAATAGAGCAAGTCTCAAAATGTGCCTTATATGTAGAAAAATATTAATACACTCTAAATATTGTCATTAGTCAGAGTTTATATTTTTTGAACACTTGTAATGATCAAACAATATTTAGATAGTAAACAGTCATCATACTTCTCTTGTGTAACTCAAGAATAGAGGTTTTTTTATTAATGATAATTTTGCCCTCCAGGGGACAAATGGCAAAATCTGGAGACACTTTTGGTCATCGTGAGTGGAGAGGGCATGCTACCAGCATCTTATGGGTAGAGAACAGGGATTCTGCTAACCACCCAACAGTGCAGAGCACAGTCCACTAACACAAATAATTATCAGGCTCAAAATGTCAATAGCACTCAGATTGAGAAAAGCTCTATAAGTGACTACAGCTGACCTTTGAACACAGGTTTGAATTATATGGGTCCACTTATACATGGATTTTTTTCAATTAATATACTGCAATTTTCTTAAGATTTGCAGCAATTTAAAAAACTCAAAGATGAATTGTGTAGCCTAGAAATATTGAAAAAATTAAGAAAAAGATGCTGTGTATAAAATATATGTAGATACTAGTCCATTTTATCCTTTGCTACCATAAAATATACATAAATCTATTCTTAAAAAATTAAAATTTATGAAAACTTAATGCACACACTCTTATAGCCTACACATGGCGCCATTCACAGTCAAGAGAAATCTAAACATAAAGATGCAATATTGTCATAACTGCATAAAATTAACTGTAGTACATAATGTACTAGTGTAATAATTTCATAGCCACCTGCTGTTGGCATTGCAGTGAGCTCAAGTATTTTGAGTATCTACTTAAAATGCTGTGTGACACTAATCATTTTCACCTGAGCAGCTCATAGCTCCAGTAAATTCTGCACCAAAGTAAAAAGTGATCTCTCAAGATTCTCACATATTTTTATGTTTAGCACAATGCCTTCAGCCCTGGAACAAGTAAACTTAACAAACATTTACAGAACTCTCCATCCCAAATCCACAAAACACACATTCTTATCAGCACTACATCACACCTACTCTAAAAGTGACTACATAATTGGAAGTAAATCACTCCTCAGTAATTGCATAGCATTTCACAGGTTTAAATGAAACATTGGTTAGCTGCTTTTTTGTTATTTTCCTCCCTTATTCCTTCCTGTCTCCATTGTTAAGCACAATTATCGGCATAAAAGAGGTTTTCAATACCCATTTTTAGACTGCATTCTAGCCTGGGCAATAAAGCAAGACTCCTGTTCTCTCTCCCTCTTTCTCTTCCTTTGTCTTTCTCTCTTTCATTCTTTTTTCTCTTTCTTTTTTTCTTTTTCTTTTTCCCAAAAAATAAAAAATTAAAATTAAAAAAAATAACACCAAGGGATCCATATAAATTGCCATTAATGATGTTGGAAGTGCTCCCAAGAAGCAGAGAAAAGTTATGACATTATAAGAAAAAAATTGAGTTGCTTAATATGTACTATGCATTGAGGTCTGCAGCTATAGTTGCCCACCATTCTCAAGATAAATGAATCTAGTGCAGCTATGCCAGCAGGCGTAAAAACCTTTCACTTCTTGTAAAATATTTTTTTATTTTGTATTGAAAATGCAGTTTTTTGGCCGGCGCAGTGGCTCAAGCCTGTAATCCCAGCACTGTGGGAGGCCGAGGCGGGTGGATCACGAGGTTAAGAGATCGAGACCATCCTGGTCAACATGGTGAAACCCTGTCTCTACTAAAAATACAAAAAATTAGCTGGGCATAGTGGCGCGTGCCTATAATCCCAGCTACTCAGGAGGCTGGGGCAGGAGAATTGCCTGAACCCAGGAGGCGGAGGTTGCGGTGAGCCGAGATCGTGCCATTGCACTCCAGCCTGGGTAACAAGAGCGAAACTCTGTCTCAAAAAAAAAAAAAAAGAAAAGAAAATGCAGTTTTTATGTGGGTGCAGGATTGCTATAAGAAAGTATACACATAGACTCTAATATAATTTGAGAAAAAGTGAAGTCATGATATGACAACTTAAAGCAAAAAGAAGGTGAAGGATCTAAAGCTGGAAAATTTAATGCCAGCAAAGGATAATTTGATTATATTACAAAGAGCTTTGGCTTAAAAAATGTCAAGATAACAGGAGACGTGCCTGTGGCCAACCAAGGAGGAGATGAGTTCCCAGATGCTATTACAAAAATCATTGAGGAGGAAGGATGTCTGCCTAAACAGATTTTTCAATAAAGCACCCTATTCTGGGGGGAAAAAAAAGCCACAAAGGTCATTTATTAATAAGGAGGAGAAGTGAGCACCAGGATTAGGCAGGAAAGAAAAAGCTAACTCTACTGTTCTGTGCAAATGCAGTCAGACTTATAATCAGGACTGCCCCTATCTATAAAGCTATCCCCTCAAACTTTGACGGGAAAGGATGAATATCAGCTTCCTATCTTTTTGTTGTACAAGGAATCCTGAACAAGACCCTTTTTCTGGATTAGCTCCATCAATACTTTGTCCCTGAAGTCATAAAGTACCTTGCCAATAAGAGACTGCCTTAAAAGTTTTTTTGATATCAGACAATGCCCCTGATCACCCAGAACCCCATGAGTTCAACATCAAAGGCATCAAAGTGGTCTAATTTCCCCCAAACACAACATTCCAATTCGGTCTTTATATCAGGAGGTCAGAAGGACCTTTAAGACTCATCACATACCATACTCTGTGGAAAAGATTGTCAATGCTGTGGAAGGTAACCCCAATAGTGAGAACATCATGAAAGCCTGGAAGGATTATACCATTCATGATGCCCTAGTTGGTTACAGAAAAAGCCATGAAAGCCATCAATCCTAAAATAATATATTTCTCCTGGAGAAAACTGGGTCCAGATGTTATATAGGACTTCAGAGGATTTACAACAGATCCAATCACAAAAATGATTAAAAAGATTGTGGATATGGCAAAATAAAATGTGGGAGTGAAGGGTTTCAGGGTATGGATCATGGAGAAATTCAAGAGCTAATAGACACCACTAATAGATGCCTTTAATTACACAGCAGAGGAAATAAAAAATAACTTGATGGAGATGAGTGCTTCCAAAGCAGTGCCATATGATGGAAAAGAAGACATAGGAAAAGCTGTGCAGCAGAAGGTTTTTATTATCCAAGGCCGCTTTTGACTTCTTTTATAACATGGACACTTCTATGATAGAGGCACTGAAACTAAAGCAAATGATAAAGGAAGGATTAATACTATATAAAAACATTTATAGAGAAATAAAAAAGCAAAAGTCTGACAGAAATTACAAAGTATTTCCATAATTACACCAATGCACCTGCCTCTCCTGCCCCCAGTCCAATTCTACCTCCTCCATCTCTTCCACTTCTGCCACCCCTGAAACAGCAGACCAACCCCTTCTGTTTCTCCTCCTCCTCAGCCTACTCAACATAAAGATGATGAGGATGAAGACCTTTATGATAAACCATTTCCACTTAATGAATAGTAAATATATTTTTTCTCATGATTTTTTAATATTTTCTTTTCTCCAACCTACTTTATTGTAAGAATAGCATTTAATACACAAAACATACAAAATATGTGTTAATCACCTGTTTGTGTTATTGGTAAGGCTTCCGGTCAACGGTAGATTATTAAGAGTTAAGTATTTGGGGATTCAAAAGTTACACATGGGTTGTTGACTGCAAGAGAGGTCAATGCCCCTAAGCCCTGAGTTCTTCCAAAGTCAACTGTATACAGGAAGTTTCTTTACTTTTTCAAACATTTAACATGGCATTGGTATGTCAACCTAAAGGAAAAAACTGAGGGAAATGTAATATAAGAAGAGAACTGATTTAAGCCAAGTTTGAGGACTGCAACCCAGGGAGCACAGAGTCAAATTGCCCTGAACATACACTCCATTAGCAGCAATTACAAGTAGGTTTTTAAAGGAAAAAAAAAAGAGTCAATTTCTAAGTTGTTTACCAAGAATTTATATTAAAATAATATAAGCTATTGATTGGCTATACACTGTTCTTTGTATCACAGATTCCAAGAACATGAAGATGATGGGTGAGACAGCTAGTCAGGAACCAAAATGCCTTTTAACAATTGCCCCCAAGCACTGGTAGAGGGCAGCATGACAAATCCCATATGCCTGGCTCTCTGAGCTTGATAAATTTTGTATATCTCACATAGCACAGACTACTCTGAGCTATTATTCTTCTCTCACATTGAATGCCACAATGTAGTCACCCATTCAGGGCCTAGAGAAGAAAAGACATGGAATCCTCAGATTCAACAAAACCTCCTTTGCACAACTTCATCGAATTCATAGAACAACTCTCAGAGGTGGGCATTTTTATGTGCTAATAATTCATATAGCTTGATACCCTTTCCTTTAGAGCCCAGTAGGAATAAAGATGAGGAAACAGAGAGGTTAAAATGTTCATCTTATTACTTAAAGGATAAGCTGCTCTTCAGAGTTTCAAAAAGCAAATTTGGCCACACACCAACTAAAAGAACTATAAAGGCAAAAAGGAGTGATCTCTTTTCTCTCCATTATAAAACGTAATGGCCAATACTCCTGTAACAGAAGACAGGTTAACAAGAGAAAAACATAACAGATTTATTATGTGGACATATATGCATGGGAGCCATGGAAAACATGAACTCAAAGGAGGACCAGTTGATTCATGTTTAAATATTCTCTTCACTGGGGATAGGGGAGATGGAAGTGTAAAAAGAAATTATTTTCAGAGGAAATTAATAGATCCAAATAACAGTGACCTGAACCAAGTTTCTCTGGGCTCTGGGGGAGATGTAATCACCCAACAGATTCATCTTGCTCATTGCCGAGAAAAGCTGATGCACTGAAGAACAGCAGGTTTTTCCAATAGAGAGTTTAATAAACACACAGTTGTTAGAGGCATTTGAACCAGAGTGACTCCATCTTGAAGAGGGAATGGGTAAAATAAAGCTGAGACTCACTAGGCTACATTCCCAGAAGATTAGGCATTCTTAGTCACAGGATGAGATAGGAGGCCAGCACAAGATTCACATCACAAAGACCTTGCTGATAAAACAAGATTCAGTAAGGAAGCTGGCCAAAACCCACCAAGACCAAGATGACGACAAAAGTAACCTTTGGTCGTCCTCACTATTCATTATATGCTGATTATAATGAATTAGCATGCTAGAAGACACTCCCCCAGCACCACGAGGGTTTACAAATGCCATGGCAATATCAGGAATTTACCCTGTATAGTCTAAAAAGGGGAGGAACCTTCAGTTCTGGGAACTGCCCATTCCTTTCCTGGAAAACTCATGAATAATCCACTCCTTGCTTAGCATGTAACCAAGACATAACGATAAGTATACTCAGTTGAGCAGCCCATGCCACTGCTCTGCCTATGGAGTAGCCATTCTTTTATTCCTTTACTTTCTTTATAAACTTGCTGTCAAGTTTTTTACTCTATGGACTGGCCTTGAATTTTTTTTGTGAGAGGTCCAAGAACACTTTTTTGGGGTCTGGCCAGCTAAGAAGGATAGGAGTTTATTACTACTCAAATCAGCCTCCCTGAAAATTCAGAAACTAGATTTTTTAAGGATAGTTTGGTAGTCGGGGGCTAGGGAATGGGGAATGCTGATTGGTTGGGTCAGGGATGAAACCATAGGGAGTAAAAGCTTGTCTTCTAGTCCTCCTGGGAGGAGACCACATGACAAGATGAGTAGTTTACCAGTCTGGGTGGTGCCAGCTGGCCCATCAGAAGGCAGGGTCTGAAAAATATCTTCAGCACCAATCTTAGGTTTTATAATAGTGATATTATCCATAGAAGCAATTGGGGACTTCTGAATGCATGACTCCTGAGCCCTAATTTCTTATCTTGTGGCTAATTTGTTAGTTCTACAAAGGCAGTCTGATCTCCAAGCAAGGAAGGAGTTTGTTTCGGAAAAGGGCTGTCATCATCTTTGTTTCAAAGTTAAACTATAAACTGAATTTCTCCCATAGTTAGCTTGGCCTGTGCTCAGGAATAAATAATGGCAGCTTGGAGATTGGAAGAAAGATGGAATGATTAGTTCACATTTTTTTCACTGTCATAATTTTTGTAAAGGTGGTTTCAGAAGTAACATCACAGGATATTGGATACCAAAGGGAGGAAAGCATGTCAAACAAAGGCTGTCCTGTTCTGCAGATGAAACCTCAGAGAGCAGCTCTCAGAAAGAGAGTCAGCAGCCTATGATAAAAGTTTCTCTGTCAGACATTTAGTGGTGCCTGACTCTCAGTTTCTCTCTCCTAATAATCTTTCCTAGAGTGGGCAAGGGAGTCCTCCCAGAAAGCCTAGTTTGCATCTTCTGTTTACTTCCCTTATTTTCTCCACAGGGTACAAACCTCCTTCACAAAAGGCAGCTTTTCAAGGATGTTTTTGTTTGCAGGCCCTCTGAATAGCCATCTCAAAATTTGTCAAGAAAATATATATTTTGCAGTGAAATATTTTTATTTTCTTTAATATGAAATAATTTATATTATTACATAAATTATAAAAGTATTAAAACCACCCATGAACCTAATGTTAAAGAAACCAATCTAAAAATCTAACATTGGGGCACATTCTATGCAATGTCTTATAAAGAATAATTAGGTGTTAATGAGTAAACTAAGTTAATTGGTCTCCTTAAACCAGAGGGTCAGTTTACTCCAGGCCACATGGCCAAAGACAAAAGTCCAACATTACATCAAACTCAGAGATTAGGAAGGAGGGGAAAAGCAGCTCACTTTGCCAAAGAAGAAACAATAAATTCAATTTTGTGGAAAAGGGGGGCATAAACAGAGGTGCTGTCTAAAACATTATTTTTCTGAAAGAAAAAATAAGAAATTAATGCTCCTATTTGCAGCTATAACACTCATGCCAGTATGTTCTCTTCCTTTCTCAGGTTTGGCCAGAGCCAGACTTTGCAGGCAGATTACATCACATATATGGATGAACTGGGCTCTTTCATAGGGGCCAAGCCTAACATACCATGGCTCTTCCTAACGGATCCCCACCTAGCCCTGGAGGTGTACTTTGGCCCTTGCAGCCCATACCAGTTTTGACTGATGGGACCAGGGAAGTGGGATGGGGCTAGAAATGCTATCCTGACCCAATGGAACCAGACAGTCAAGCCAACCAGGAAAAGAGTTGTCAGTGAAGCTCAGAGACCACATCCCTTTTACAATTTGCTTAAAATGCTTTCATTCCCATTACTCCTTCTGGCTGTTACACTTACATTTTATTAATGAGAAAGTCTTTGGGCTCTCAAAAGTCAGCCTAGCAGTGTAATCACACAATACAACACACACATACACAATCACAACATAGTTTCTCTCTGCCTTCCTGAAGATATGAAAATCAGTCTTGGCCTATTTGAATCAAAGTATAAATAAAATGGAAAATACTCAGCCTCTCTCTCTCTGCTGGGAATCTGTTCTCTAAAAGGCTTTTCGCATGCTGAACTGGCAAATTTGGGGATGCTTGAGATAAGACAGGAAGTTGAATAAGCATGAGCACAGATTTTCAGGCTAAAAAAACTTCAGTAAGATGTAAAGGTGTTTTATTTTGTTCATTATAGTATATCAACCAATGTATTTTCACAATATTAACTGAAGTTCTTAAAATTAAATCAACATAGAGAGATAAGTTTATACCAATACAATAACAAAGAAAAAATGAACACATCTCTTGAAAGATACATACTGCCAAAGCTCTCCCAAGAAGAACTACATAAACTGAATAGCTCTAAATCTATTGAAGTACTTGAATTTGTAGTTTAAAAGCTTTCCCACAAAGCTCCTCTCTCTTGCTCCAATTCTCATGCTCCCTCTCTCATCATGTGACATGTCTGCTTCCCCTTTACCTTCTGCCATGATTGTCAGCATCTTGAGACCTCACCAGAAGTAGATGTGGACACCATGTTTCTTGTACTGCCTGCAGAACTATAGGCCAAAATAAACCTCTTTTCTTTATAATTACCCAGTTTCAGGTAATTCTTTATAGCAACACAAAATGTGTAACTGGCAAAAGGATCCTGCTGTTTACTGCTTGTAGAAAGAAGCCAACATAACAAGCGTGAGGTGTGACAGAGAAAGAGTGAGTTTTATTATCCGTGAGCAAGGAGAAGAGTGGGCAGAATTTTCCGTAAAATTTCCACTCTTCAATTTGTGGAAGTAATGCAGGGTTTTGTCTTGTTTTTGTTTTTGTTTGAGAGAGAGAGGGGTTTGGAATGCAGAAGAGGAAGAGCCTTAGTGGTGTTAAGTAGTATGATGTGCTCCAATGGCTTATCTTGAATTATTGTTCCATCTGGTGAAGGGGCCGGTGCCATCCTGGGCTCAACCAGGTTACAAATCAATTGCTGTCAATCTTGCAGTTAATTTCTAGCTAGGGGTGAGTTTTGGCCTTGACTGAGAAAAGAATTCCAGAAGTATCTGGTCCATGTCAGAATCTGGCTCCCGAAGCTTCGAAGAAAATATATGCCCAGGTAAGTGAGCATGTGAGCACTTAACAAGCATTTGAGTTAATAAATGTACGTAAGGCATGGGAGCATAGAATGGGAAAAGAAAGGGAGTGGAGGTTCACAGCACATTCTGAGGCTGGATTTCTTCAAGGTGTATCTTCAAATTGGGGAGAAAGGAGGAAAGAAAACAAAGTATTAAAATGCCGTTTGAACCGAAGCTACTTGGTTACAAATGAACTGATACACTAGGTGTGGTGGCATGCACCTGTAGTCCTAGCTACTTGGGAGGCTGAGGAGGGAGGATTGCTTGAGCCCAGGAGGAGTTCAGGGTTACAGTGAGCTATGATCATGCCAGTGTACACTACAGCCTGGGTAACAGCAAGACCCTGAATCTAAAAAATAAAAACTAAACTGATAAAAATAATAGATACAGCATTGTAGTCATAGGAACTCATTAGTGTTGATTCTCTTTCTTATATTTGTATAGTGTCACATTTGAATCTTTTACAAATATTTGCCTACTAATTTATATGGCATTTCTTCTGTTAATGTCACTCTGCCTTATTTTATAATGAAGAAATTGAAACTTTGAGGTAATATAGAGGCAAAGCAAAGCCTCATACTCTGCAATACAAGGTTCTTTCCAAGAACTATTTGTCTATTATATTCTCTAAACAGCACATGAGAGAATTGAGAGCCAAAGGACATACTTATGTCACTACTTATGTAATATTTTTCATATGTGAAGTAGGCAATACTCTTCATAAATATAATTAAATGCATTGTGCCCATTTTATTGACTTATGTGTATCTAATACACACAAACATGCATGTATGTATATAAAATGTGCATGATATATGTTTATGTATATACTATACATGCATATGTATATAAAATGGGCACAATGCATGTAATCATATCTACAAAGAGTATTACCCACTTCATAATGTTCATAAAGAGTAGTATTACGTGTGTGTGTGTGTAAAAATTTAACCAAAATCATAAAGGAGATGTGAAGGGACTAATGTAGAGAGCAGAGAAATTTGTCCTGGCATCTCAAGAAAGGCTTCCCAGAGGAGCTGCCATTTGATCTGGACTATGAAGAATATGCAGGAGAAGATGAAAAAGAGTATTCTAAGCAGAAGGAACACATTCTTCAAAGACATGATAAAACAAGTTCAGTGCTAAGAGTAAAGGATATAAACAGCAAGTGGTAGAAAAGGATGAACAGGAAGCTAGGTCAGACCGTAAAGGGCCTTACGTGTCATGATGAGTTTGTAACTTCTGATGTCTACCACGGAGATCTTGAATTTTGTAGGAAGAGAACTCTGGCAGTAGTGTGGAGGATAGACAAGTGTCTACCTGAATGTGCAGGGTAAATGGAATGGTAGAATCAAGGAAAACATTACTGTTTACATTGGGAAACTGAGTATACCATAACTCTTTTGACTGAACTAAGTAATCTCAAAGGACTAGGTCTTGAGTACAAAACAGAGATGAAAAGTTAGGATGAGCTGAACGTGAGATGCTTGTGAAGATGCCCCCAAAGAAATTGGATATCTGAATCTGGAAGGCAGAAGAGAGAGATTTCAGATTAGTATGGTTAAAAATAGCCATTGGAGCCATAGACATGGATGAAGCCAGCCAGGGAGAGGGTGTAGAACCAAAAGAAAATAGGAAAGGAACCCTGGTTGGGAAAGAGAAAAAAGAGAATTAAGAAGGAATCATTAGAAATGTAGAAGAGGAAACGAGGAGCAAGTAATGTGCAGGGGTATAGAAAAAGGAGTTGCAAGGAGTTAGTAAACCCAGCAAATGCCCATCAACAGGACAATTCCAAAATCTATGTGAAAGAATTATGAGGAAGAGGAGACAGGACGAAAATACCAAAGGATTTAAACAAAAAATTGTCAGAGAAAAAAAAACATGAAACAAACATATTTTTGAAATTTCAATCTCAATTAAAATAAAAAATACACATTCAATAAAATGTCATTTCAAACCATAAGTTTAGGAAAACAGATTTAATAGAAAATTAGCAAAGTTGGCAGGGTATGATAAAAAGTAGTCTTTCTCAAGTGGTAATGAATAAAAAGAGCCAAATGGAAGGGGAAGGGGTGGGAAGAGTGCTCCCTACTGAGAGGCCCCTATCTGCAAAGTTCTGGAGATAAGAAAAAGCATTGCACATTGGAAGAAATGGGGAAAATCCTTTGTGGTTTCAAATAGAATTGGGAGGGAAAAGGCTAGAAATGAGGCTGGAAAGCAAAACGATGCCTCTAGTGGTAAGGGAGATTCTCATACTAAAGACTCAGCAGGGATCTGGGCCTTACTGGGCAGCTACACCGATCAAAAGGCAGACCCTTGAACATGGCACCTTGTTCTGTATCTACCAATCTCTTTAAGGACATAAAACCACAGTCTGGTTTTTATATTACTTTGATGACTATACTACTTTGATAATTAACAAAGGTATATCTGGATGCAGTGTCATAATATGGCTTTTCAGTAAAAAGTACTTGAGGGCAAAATGAATATTAAATTAAGCCACAAGGAAATGATAGCTGAAATTGCTATGCATATATTTAAAATTTACATCTTACATTGATTGAACTGTAGTGATCTAGGTGCCTTCAACTGCCCTCTCCTTAGAATAACATGCAGATAGCTTCACTGATTACCTTTTCTTATGTTATAATAAAAGAAGGATATAACCAGAGCCTTGAGGACTACATTTGTTAATTTCCCCTCTCTGAAATAAGACAATGTCATATTCAGGTATTTGGTTTACTAATATGTCTTAGATTCATCACCATCCTACTCAACTAATCATCAAATGAGTTTCATAGCTAAGAACTGACTCATGTTATATATCTGCCTTTTTAATGTATTAAGAAAATCCTTAAGCTCCGATAGGCTTTGGCCACATACAAGACATCCAAACCCAGATGCTTTTGGGGACTAGACTGAAAACAAGTCAGTAAAGCAGACAGATTGTAGATTAATCATTCTGTTGGCACATAAGATATAGATAAATCATTCTTTACTTCCACAAAGATATCTGCAGGCCCAGGCCAACCAGATTTTCTAAACTTTTTAGAGAAGTATTGTATTGATATTTTCATCTGTTATTTTTGGATTTTTAATGTTTAGCAACAGCTTTAAAAAAAACAGATTTATAAGTCTTAGATGGGCTGAAGAAAACTCAGTGAGGGCAGATTTCAGCCGAAGAACCTCCAATTCAAGACCCTTCTCTTTACCTTCTCTGAAAACAATATGTATTGCCATGTTCCAGCCACGATTCTCAAGATTCAGAGGGAGTATGAAAATCTAATTTAGCCCTTGGTTGGTATTTGTGTTCTCTTTACAACATCTAGCCTCCCCTTTAATACCTCCTTGGACACAAAATTCATTCATTACTCTCTGGAGCAGCTTTCAGATAACTGACTGCCTCTGGCATTTACCTAGTACAGCCACCATTCATTCACAGTGGTGGACACCAGCCCTGTGAGATGGAGGTTCAAATGCGGGAGTCACAGCTACCTGCTCAACAACTAAAAGCAAAACACTTCACTGATTCCAAACTAGAGTCTTCATAACTTAATATTGAAAAAAGAAATAATTACTTCTAGGAATCTACTATATAGATATTTTTGCATAAACGCACAAAGATGGATGAACAAGGACAGTCGTTGCAGGCTCATCTGTAATCATGGAAAACTGGAAACAATTGAAATATCTATGATAGTATAAAATAATATACAGTAAAATATATGAGATCAACCTATATATACTGACATGGAACTCTTCTCAAAATACATTGTTTAATGAAAAAAGTAAGTAACAAAATAATACAGTATTTCTTCATTATGTAAAGTCCATGTGTCTATGTGTATATAAATATTATTTACACACAGTAGGAAATGTCTAAAAGCCAATTGTCATCAGTAGTTTTCTCTGAAAATACGACGGGGGCTGGAAATGAGGAAGGAGTAGGAACTGTCCTTTTGTTTCTACATGCTCTTGCATTGAGTTTTTTCAATGAAGACATTTTCATACATGACTTAAGTTTTAAGAAAATAAATTTTTTTAAATAGGTACCATTTAGTCCAGAAAGCACCTACAAGGTGCCTGATTGGTGAACCTTGTGAAGGCAAGAGAAAAATGAGATTTTGTGTATGCATTCTAGTCTCAATGGCAAATTATTTTTCTGCTTTCTCAATGACACTACTTTGTCCTGTGTCTCATATTACTACTCCCTGTGTTCATGTGATTGTGTTTGTGTATTATATAACAATATTAATTGTGTTACTACCGGAAAGGGCTGTGATTAGTGAGCTATACACTCATTGGAATGTACTTTATCAGAATACATAGTTGTGGATAAGCTAACAAAGGTTGGGTCAAAGTTGTGAGCTTCTCTTTACCTTTCCTGAGAACAACATGAATTGTCATCTTCCAGTCGCCATTCTCAAAGTTCAAAGGGAGTTTAAAGATCGCAGCCTGTGGATCTCAGCCTCTTTGCCCTATACATGAGAAGGAGAATAATGGAATCACAAAAGTCCCCAGATAATGTACGTAATTTTTTCATAATGAATCACCCAGATCAATGCTGAGATCTGGAAAGAGATAACCATAGGTTGTGATAATGCCCTGCCACCTCCCCATCTATCCTCCACTCGCTGCAAGTCTGGCCATAGCGTGCCCTGCTCAAAACCCTTCAAAGGCTTCTCATCACCTTTTGGATAATGCCCAAGCTCAATAGCAAATGAGGCCCTCTATGATCTGGCTCTAGTCTTTCTCATTTTTACCTCTTCCTTGCTCCCTCTTAATACTCTGGTGGTATTGGACTGGTGACATTTCCTAAACTCATACCATAACGATCCTTACCTCTTTGCTCCAATTCATGCTGTTCCCCTGGTCACAGATACCTTTCATCAGCCCACACACATCTCCACCACCACAGCCTTGGACAACTCCTGCTCTTCGTTATTTATCTTTATTCTTGCTGCACAGTGGCTTTCCCTGGGGACCATTGTCTTCATTCCTCTTTGCCCATATCTAACCTTATATACACATGCTGAAATGATGACTACAGTCAAGCCAATTAACATATCCATCATCTCACCCTTCCCTAATTGGAGTGTGTGGGGGGGGGCGGGGGAAGTGTAAGAACACCAAAAATCTACTCTCTTAGCAAATTTCTAGTATACAATACAATGATGATAGCGACAAGAGGCAGACATGTTCCTAGGCAGACAGGGACAGGTCCCCAGTGAAACCTCACCTTCAAGCCAAAGACAGTTTAAAGCCTGAAAGCCAAGCCACAAGTCAGATCCACAGACTGGACTGAGAACCTCTCTATCCATTTGGTGCACTTTCTTCTGATTGATCCCTACCCATCACCTATTTTACATATACCTCCCCTCTCCTAATTGGTTTTTTATACTTCCGTGCCCACCTTTGAGTTGTGCCTTTATTTTAACCTTTTTTGCATACGCACAAACCAATCACCACTCCCTCATTCTGAGTCCATAAAAGTCCCAGACCCAACCACACTGAAGGGGAGACCACCTGACTTCATGTGGTGGACCACCCTCACATCCCCTCTGTGCTGAGAGCTGTTCTGTCACTTAATAAAGCTCTTCTTTGCCCTTCTTACCCTTCACTTGTCAATGTAACCTCATTCCTCTTGGATGCAAGACAAGAACACGAGAACTGCTGAACATGGGTACGAGCTATAACACAGGTAGGCTGGGGCACTCCTGGGCCAGTCACGGGCTGAGCCAGTGTGCAAGCCAGGTATGGCCTGGCTGCCCAAATGGGCAGCGTGCCTCCTGCAGCAGGCCTGGGGCTGAGCAAGGTCTGGGTTTGGGTGTTACCAGCTTGACAATTCCAGCTGGCAAAAGTGACTGAGAAACATCCTGTGTCAGAGATACTATTAACTATAGTCCATATGCTGTACATCAGACCTCTAGATTTATTCATCTGACAAAACTGTAACTTTCTTTTTATCTACAACTCCTGATCTCCCCCTGCCTCTGGTAATTACCTTTCTACTCTGTTTTTGTGTATTCAACCTTTTTTAAGATGCTGCATGTAAGGAAGATCATGGAGTACTTTTCTTTCTGGGGCTTAGTTCACTTAGCTAATGTCCTCTAGGATCATCATGTTGCACATGGCAGGATCTCCTTCCTTTCTAAGGCTCAGTAAGATTGCAAGTCTTTAAAGAATGCACAATAAGGGTTTTGTGTCCTCTGCTTCACCTTTTGACGTCAGAGGGTCAGAAACTCCACCCTTGGGTCATGCTAATCCTGCCATTTTTTGAACATGGGTCCCATGAAGGAAGATGAAGCTCAATTGTGCACATAAATGTCTCTCATTTCATAAACATTCATGATTCCTTCTATAGCTTATTGGATTTGCATATTTAGCCACCCTGCTCGGCATAAATTCATGTTCCCTTTGCCTGCCCCGCAAAAGTGTCTGCTTCTAGCTTCTGGCCAGAGGCCATGCTACCCAGCTGATCAGAATGGCCACCCTTCAGGCTGTAACCATTGATGAGAAATAAAGCTCTCCTTTACAAATTTATGAACCTTGTCATTCTTCAACTGACACTAGTATATCATGATCCACCAAGCTTAAAGGCTTACAGGTAACCTTTATTGTCTCTGTGTCCATGGCTATTTGTAGTTATTAGGTCACCAAGAACTGAAAATAGACACATCTATGGGAATAGAAGAGGCAAGGTCAAACCACAAGATATCTATATTCTTCTTGAACTCTTCCCTGTGCGAGCACGTGGGCACATGTGCTCGTGCGCATGCACATACACACATACTCAGATTTGAACATGAAATACACTGGGCTTAAAGTAAATAAGTTAACCCGGTTGACAATCTGTTCTCGTTCGCACTTTAAAGACTCAGCTATTCCCTAAAAGTACATCCAAGTCTATGAAATGTTAGCAAATAATTCCAATTTTTCTATAGGAAGACAAAGGAATACATCTGACACCAAAAGGCAAACATTAATTTAAAAATCCTCATTAGATCTCTGTTTCCTCCTCAAAGTTATTATCAGATGACTTGTCACCCCTACCCTTTTATCAGCTCTTCCTCCCCAGAGCTTCTTCATCCTTGGTTCCAAACTAACTGCCTCCCCTACCATCTATGCACTGTATGAGAGAAAAGATTGTTCACACATTGCAAGGTTCATAGCTGAGGGCCCTATAACATAAGACAGATTAACAAGAAAAAAGGCCAGGCATGCTGGCTGATGCCTATAATCTCAGCATTTTGGGAGGTCAAGGCAAGAGGTTTGCTTAAGGCCAGGAGTTCAAGACAAGCCTAGTCAATGTAGCAAGACCCCGTCTACAATTAGCCAAGCGTGATGGCGTGTGCCTGTAATCCTAGCTACTTGAGAGGCTGTGGTGCGAGGATTGCTTGAGCCTAAGAGGTCAAGGCTACAGTGAGCCATGATTACACCACTGCACTCCAGCCTGAGTGACAGAGTAAAACCCTGTCTCCAAAGAAACTCAAAAACAAAACAAAACAAACAAACAGAAAATAAAAAGACAAGAGGAAAACACACATCTATTTAATGTAGATGTGTTTTATATGACATGAGGGCCTTCAGAAGTAAAGATCCAAAGAAACAGGGAAATATGTACTTTTAGTCTAAGTTTAATGAAGTGGATAGTTGAGGAAAAGTATAATTAGACAAAAGGGGCATGCTGTAATTGTCAGAGTAGGTAGATAGGCAGATATGAGTAGGGCAGGATATGGCCCCAAATGTTGGGCAACTGCCAGGCAGTCTCCTCAGGAATGAGAAATGGTCTTGATTGGTACCAGGGAGGGGAAAATTTCCTATCAAACAGGAAATATTTTGAGCTTTTGGGCAACAACTTCCCGATAAGAACTTAAAAATGGCAAATGTGTCCAGGCATGCACAGTAAGGGGCAAAATGGCAACATTTGACCTTCCTCTGGGTACATGTCCAGACATAGACAATGAGGGGCAAAACAGTAGAGTATGGCTGGTATATAAACTTCATCTGTGGGTGCTAGACTGGTAAAGGAAAATTACCCTAAGAGAGCATACACATAACTTCAACTGACAAATAGCACATGCGGCCCCTCCCAGATGCTGGCAAGTCACTGCTTATGCTGTGATTAGCCAATAGCCTGCCCAAGGCAAAGGATGAGCGGAGGAGACTAAGAAGAGACAGGAAATTATAACTCTGTAAGATACCTGAGCCAACAATCAGGCGGGGCACTCAGTCTTTCAAGGTGCCCACTTGATCCCTTCCGTGTATACTTTGCTTCAATAAACCTTCACTTCTGCTTTAAATCTACTTCTGTCTCTTGACTGAATTCTTTCTTCAAGGAAGGCAAGAACCCAGGACTGTGAACCCTGCTCAGACTCACTGCTGGTAACATAATGCAAACAGATTGTGGGCAACTTAGCAAGGCTGGTTTGTTTAGACTCTTCTCTGTGTCCCTGTGTCTTCAGCGATAAGGACACTCTTTTTCCTCTGGATACAGGAAGGGTACCTCAAAATGAGGGATTTATCCCAAGGAAGGTCAAAGAATTATTTTATGGCCTGTTTCAGGGAAGAAAGACAGTGATAAAGTTAAGGACTACTTTCTGCTCGTGCTGTTTTATCAAATGCCAAGCTATCATATTTTGAAGCAATGTGTCCTCAACCCTATCACTACCAAGCTTCCACTCCTTTCTCATTAGAATAATTCAGTTCTCTCTGGCTTCTCCAACTCAGCACCCTCATATCTATTTCCCTAGATAACAAAGGATTATCCTTTGAAAACATCTGGGAATGGTCCACACAACTACTTTTCTACTTCTCCTCATGTGTCTTCATTGTTTGCCCTGTGACAGATATATCCAGAGCAGGATTAAAAAGAAGCCATAAAGAAGCATCTGCAATCAGAAAGAGGTTGTAGAAAAGAAGAAAGAGTCATTCATTTTGTTTTTCCTAAAGTTAGGGCCAAGAAAACTATAGTTAGAAAATTCGATTTTATTCTAAAATTTCGAGATTTTCCCCACATCTCTTCTCTGGATTGATTACAATTCTATACCTCTATCTCAAAACTTTTAATAAATGCAGAATAACAGGTATTTGCATTCCTTTTAAAAAACTGGTTGTGACAAAGCTTGATCAGACTCCCTGTTTCATTCATATATATTGTAATGGTTTTGTTTTATAAATATGTTACAACAAAATGTGATGGCTTCAAAATATTTATAACATATTGATGAAGTTCAGGACACACCACCTTAATGTAAATATAGGAGACCAGAATATACTACCTTAAGAATGCCTTTTTGTCACAAAGATTAAAATTGATTATTTTGAGAAACAGCAGACACAAGAGAAATTGAAAACAAAGTTATTCTTTTGTAAGAAAAATTTATATCTATAAATGAAATCTTCAATTGTAAGGGTGTCTCCCTCTCTGTACCAGGAAGAGAAGGATGACTTAATCATTAGAAATTCTTATCAGTGGGGAAGTCATCAGCAAAAATCTTCATAGTAAACCTTGTTCTTTTTATCAGGATTTTCTTGGCATAATTTTTTTCTTGTCATAACTGAGTCTCTCCCCCATACTTCTTTCTTTGTTTCGGGGAACCATGGTATTTAAGCTCAAAGTCAAAGCCACCTATAACAGATCTACTCCAAAGAACTCCTCATTTTTCCCTGAGTGTCTCACATGTATAGATGTATATACATTATTTATTAAACTTCTGTTTTTCTCTTATTAATGTCTTTTATTACAAAGGTCTGTCATAACTAAGAACTCATGCAGTGTAGAGAGAAAATCATGTTTCTTCACCTACGGCTCATTAAATGACTCAAAACAATGTTTAAATAGGACACCAATGGGGTGTTTAAATAGGGAAGTAGCATAAATTGATTTAACAAATTTAACAATATAGGAAAATAATTTTACTTCAAAGCAGAGAATTTATTGCAAATGGTAAAGACTAGAAACAAGAACCCCTGTTGAAAAGCCACAGCAACAATCTAGGCCTTATTTCAATAATTCAGAAGTTATGACAATTCTGATAAGAATATGGCTGAAGGCCAGACGCAGTGGCTCACGCCTGTAATCCCAGCACTTTGGGAGGCCGAGGCGGGTGGATCACGAGGTCAAGAGATTGAGACCATCCTGGTCAACATGGTGAAACCCTGTCTCTACTAAAAATACAAAAAATTAGCTGGGCATGGTGGCACGTGCCTGTAATCCCAGCTACTCAGGAGGCTGAGGCAGGAGAATTGCCTGAACCCAGGAGGCGGAGGTTGCGGTGAGCCGAGATCGCGCCATTGCACTCCAGCCTGGGTAACAAGAGCGAAACTCCGTCTCAAAAAAAAAAAGAATATGGCTGAAGTGTCCCTTTATTTTATCTATAAAAGGGGTAGTTCATGAACACTTAGTACTATAAACAAAACATAAGAGAAAGTTTAAATTATACAACACAAAATATTTTAAATATTGTGGAAGCAATCACTTTTCCACAATTAATGTACTAGTTATAAACCATTATGTGCTTTTGAAAGTATGTTCTTGAAAGACTCACTGGGCAAGAACTTGTTTGGTAGTTCAAGTATGTGCAATACCTGGCACACAATATGTACTCAACAAATATTTAATAAATAAATACACACATTCATTATTTCTTTAAAAATAGCATCCCATTTAGATATCACACCAATTTACTGGCTTTACCACCTCCACCTACCACCCTGCTTCCAGTTACTATGAAAAAAAAAAGTCTTTCATCCATAACATATTCTCATATAATAAATATGAACTACAATCCCTAGCATATATTTAAAAATAGACCAGAAATTTTCCTTGACTTATAAAGTTTAAAAATATAATTTTAAATCACACAAAATATAGTAAAATTAAAAGTTATAAATGTGTCTGCAGAGAAGAAAGACAGCAAAAATTCAAGTTGTTTTCCTAAATATTAGTCATATTGGAAGTATGTTCTGTTAAAGGATGAAATTACAACAAATCTAGTTTTACAGATGTTAATTGGCCTTTGTGATTTTAGAATTGAGCAACAGTTCAGACCAAAAATGGCTCAGAATGTTCCACCCCACCAAATGTGTAGGTTATATTTGTAACCACAGAAAAGGAAATAACAAAGAAAACAGCAGTGAGGTACAGAGATAGCCCAATTGGTTATAGATCACATCTGTCTTATTTGAACATGGTTTGAACAACTGGCTGCCTGTGATTGGCTGGGATTCAGCTATCTGTTCTAAGTTTGGTTTTCAGTTTGTTTAAGTGCAGAGTTGGGCTGCAGTTAGGAACTCACACACAGGCCTCCTTGGGCCAATTTTAGTTTGTTTTACAGTTGTTCATGTGATTTAAAGGATTTGATTAAACACAGTAAAGAACTTCCTGGTGGTGAGGACAGCTAAAAGAAGAATCAGTGATGAAGACAGATTCAGCATCTCCCTTTATAGGAAGCTTTATAAAGACAATAACTCCTTATAAGTCTCAGTAAATTTCTATGTAAAATTCACAATGTCATGGGTATAGTTTGAGCTAAAATTTACTCCTGCTAACTATGACTTCTGTCTTTAAGTTTGCTAAGCAAATAAATTAATCGAAGAATATGTCATTGGGGAAAACACACTACCGAAGAACACAAACTACAATCAGGTACTACTGTAATACAAAATCCGTGAGATTAAGAAATATGATAATTACAAATAATTATTTCTTTGCAAAGGAAGTATTCCCCAAGATCCTCACCACGCCTGAAATTAATCATACTGAATTTATTTGTAAATAAATCGTTATTCAAAGTTTTCACTAATTTTTCAGTGACATCCTAAAAGGTAAATATTGTCAGTCTCTTCACATTTTGTTTGTTTGAGTTGGAGTCTTGCTCTGTTGCCAGGCTGGAGTGCACTGTTGCGATCTCAGCTCACTGCAACCTCCACCTCCCAGGTTCAAGCAATTCTCCTGCCTCAGGCTCCCAAGTAGTGGAGACTACAGGCACACACCACCACAATGGACTAATCCTTATATTTTTAGTAGAGATGGGGTTTCACCATATGGACCAGGCTAGTCTCAAACACCAGGCCTCAAGTGATCCTCCAGTCTTGGCCTCCCAAAGTTCCAGGATTATAGGCATAAGCCACCACACCTGGATAATTTTTGTATTTTTAGTAGAGATGAGTTTTTGCCATATTGACCAGAGTGGGGTCTCTAAATTTTTTAAATATCATAAATTAAAACTAGTTTACATTAAAAAGTTTAATGTAAACTTTTTAGTTTACATTAAA
>NW_022436965.1:18611729-18700782 GCF_009761245.1 Sapajus apella | reverse complement strand
TAGTTTACATTAAAAAGTTTAATGTAAACTTTTTAGTTTACATTAAAAAGCATTAAGCAAGTCAGAGTATAGGCAACTAGATAGTAATTTCAAATACTAGCTGTTTAAAGGACCAGGCACCACTACTGAAAAGAACTGATGCAATAAAAAGGGACAGATGAGATTTAAAAGGATAGACTACATCTTAAAAGTCGGTCTTTGAAATACATAGCTCTCAGTGAGAAAAGAAAAGGCAAAAGGAAGGAAGACAAGCCCTTTGGCAATTTGGCAGTAAAGGGAGAAAGAAGGAAAAAAGGAAAAAAATTAGGGTCCTATAAGACAAAAAAGAACGATAAAATTGGAGGATCCACAACCCTTCCCCAATCATCATCATTAAAACTAATAAACAAAAATAAAACTTAAATATCTAAACTTTTCTACTTTTTCAGGAGAGGGCACCACTAAATAAGGAATATTGTAAAATATGCTAATTTCATGAAAACAAGATAAAGATAAGCAATGTCCAGAGAAATAGGTAACAGGTAGGTAGGTGGGCATGTAGATAGGTAGATAGATAGAAACAAGGAAATGAGAAGGGAGAGAGGAAGGGATCAAAAGGTTTTCTAGAGATCCACTGGGAGAATTCTGTTTATATTTCATTGGCCAGAATGGAGACTACATGGTGAATTCTAAGTACAAGGGCATCTGAAATAATGATAAATAATTTTTCCCAGCCTATAGTGGAAGGTAAAAAGAGGAACAAGAACTCGGAAACTTTTGGGTAGCCAATAAAAAGTATGTGTCATATCTCTTATATACCTGAAATATATTACTTTCATCCTCACATTTGATTAGTAATTCAGCTAAATGTAAATGTATAAGCTGAAAATGATACTACCTTAGACTTTTAAAATCACTGTCTTTGAGCTTCAGTATTGTTAAAAGCCCATTGTTCATTCTATTTTCTGTCCTTTACGTGACTTGTATTTCCTTTTCTGAAAAGTTATGGGATCTCTTTATCTCCGGGGTTCTGAAATTTCATGATGAAGTGCCTTGGTTTTGAGTCCTTTTTATATTATGAAATCTGAAATTTTACCTGTTCAATTGTTACAAAGATCAAACCTCCAGTCTCCATCCAGGATGAAAGAAGGTCAGTCTCAGTTGTCTGCAGAATAGGGTTGAGAAATATCTATTTCTTAGACTTTCAATCAACTCCTCTGTTATGTCCCATTACCAACATCTTTGCCTCCAATCACTCACTAAGCTCTCTTAAAATCATCCAGCATGCATTCACGTTTTTCATGTTAGCATCCCATTTGCAAGTCTTTGGTGTTAGCTTTCTCTTTTCTGATGAGTCATCAACTCATTTCTCATCTTCAAATAATGTGTTGACATTTCTTCTCCACTATAATCTCAATCTCTTACTTCATTTATCCTATAAGCTTATGCCTTTAAAAAAAAAAAAAAAAAAACTCTAACTTAAGTGAGATTTCAACAGGAAGCAGAGGAAAATGTGCGTTCAGTCCACCATTTTTAATCTGAAGTTCTCTCCATTTCAGCTGTAGCGTAAAGAATGAATTGGTAGGGGGAGGGATAGAAGTGGTTGGAGAGGACAGTTGTGGTGGGTCAAGACGGAGAGTGGGGAGACAATCAAGAATTTCACTAAGAAGTGGTAAGTTTCTGAATCATAATAGCAGCAGGAATAATAGAGATAAGAAGACAAGCTTGAAACAAACTAAATTGATAGAAACAACGGGAGTCAGTAAGTGTAAAAGAAGTCTAAGATGTACAGCACATAAGAGGAATTTGTGCAGGCTACATTTCAATAGTAGCAACAGTGTGTTTTAACTCCTGGCTGAGATAATCAGAAAAAAAATGAGTGAAATTTGATAGATGGAAATGGAGGCAGGGCATTCTAAATTAGATGGTTAATCATGAGCACTTATGCACAACAAATGTTTTGTGAAGACTAGAACTTAGAATATTCTGAAATTGAAAAACTGTTGTTTTGACAAGCACAATCAGTGTCTGAGTGGGCAACTGTGATTTGCCTATGGGTCAGATCTTCCCTTTGTCACTTTGTTCATTCCTCTATCATTTCAGTAATGACATGTAAGACAAGTGCTCAGATACTTTACTTAGGCAAGCCTGAAATTAGAGAATCAACCCAAATGTTGATGCTTTATTGCTCATGGGCTAACAATAAGTGTTATGTCTGTGCCATTGTTTTAACAGTTACATGTTCTCATCATTCAAAAAAATTTTTTTTTCAGTGAAAAATCTTACTTTCACACAGCCTCTCTCTGTCTGGATGTTGCCCTCTTCAGTCCCCACCCCCGATCCTATCAAGTGTCCACTCTTACTAATTTCTTGAATATTTTTCATTATTTAATTATGCAGATATGAGAAAATTAAAATGTATTTCCCTTTTTTTTTTACACAAAGTATACCATTATGTATATGCTGTTCTGTATCTTGCTTATTTAATAAAATACCTTGGCAACTAATATATAGAGAACTGTGTCTTTTTTTCAAAATTGCATGTTTGAATTCAGTTGTAGAGATGTACTATAAGATATGGACTCAATATTCTATTGATAGACATTTTGTTAGTTTTTGGAGGGTTGAGGGAAAATCCCCCCTTGCAATCTGAAGATTTGCTAAAAATCTACTGACAAAGGACATATTAATAGAAGAAAATATATACAAATTTATTGACTTCCACAAGAGTAGGGGTGAAAATCACAGAATGATTATCCCAGCATGAAATGGGGTATAGACACTTATATACCCTTTTCTTAGATGACAGTGAGATGAGAAAGTGTGGATGACTTTAGGGGGACTATGATTTTTAGAGGAACCCAATGGGCTTGAAGAACCAATGGCCTAGAATAAAGTATGCTGGACCCACAGCACAAACAAGTCTGTCCAGGTGTGTTGACAGACTTCAGTCAGTCTTCCTGCAGTATGAGTTCAGTTAATGAAAACTCAGGGAAGGGACCAAAGGTAATTGATTTATTCTTTGCCAAGTGTAGACTTTAGGCAGGTAAGGGAACTGCAGAGCGGGGATACAGAGGATTGAGATACAGGGAAAGAGGAAAGGTCAGAGGATTGAGATACTGGAAGAGAGGGAAGGTCAGAAAGATCCAGTCATCTTCCTCAGTTCAGCTTGTTAAAGTGCCATATATTTGGGTATTAGTTTCTAAGTCCCAGCATTTTCAATCTTATTATTTTGCTTCAATGAATTACCTTACACATGAATCAGTTCACACACATTCAACTGTATTTGTAAAAGCAAATCTTTTTGTTTTGAAATAAAAATTGAGTGTTTTAGCAAAACTAAGATCATGCAGACCCAGTAAAATGTTTAGCCTTGATTTTCTGTTTGGTTTTGATTTTTTGTAAATCTGGAGCTAAACCAATGTATGCTTAAAACCAGTTTTTGAGTAACTTCTGTGAGTTTGTGTTTACTTATAATTTAACTTCTGGGATACTAAAGTAGAAAAGAAAACACAGCTAAAGGAATATGAAGAAAGTCCTTCTCTGAGAGAAAAGAATGGAGTAGAATAATATTGACCTTGGCAGCACAATATGCTCCAGCTATTGGAGTCACCTACGTGGTGTTGAGGCGTTCTAAATCCAACTTTGGGATATCCCTACTGTCATTCTAACAATCTACCAGTTTTGTTTTTTGGTTTTTTTGTTTTGCTTCACTTCATTTGCTTTGTAGAGATGGGGTCTCCCTATGTTGCCCAGGGTGGTCTCAAATTCCTGAACTCAAGCGATCCTCCTGCCTAAGCCTCCCAAAGTGCTAGAATTACAGGAATGAGCCATTGCACCTTGTGTACTGTTTTCTATTATATTCACATACTATTAACCTATTTTTATGTTCTGTCCTGACCATAAAGACTAAAGACATTCTTTTTATGAGCATGGATTTTCCCTGAATATTAAATTGTCATCATCAGCTGAATGGAGAATGGGATAATCCTTAGGCAGCACATGAAGTGGACGTTGGTGAACTTGGTCTCTGGGTTTTGCAGGCAATTTGGCCTTCAATTCAAGGTTAGTGCCTCCTAGAAGCTAAGCAAAAAGTTGACCTAGTGAGAGACTCTAAGGTCTAATTTAAGTATATGGCCTATAAGAGAAGCCAATTCTGGCCAGGCACAGTGGCTCATGCCTGTAATCTCAACACTTCGGGAGTCTAAGGCAGGAGGGTCACTTGAGACCAGGAGTTCAAGACCAACCTGGGCAACATGGGTAGAACTTGTATCTATAAATAATTTTTTTTTAATAGCCAGGCATGTGCATGTGCCTGTGGTCCTAGCTACTCAGAAAGCTGAGGATAGAAGATCACTTGAGCCTGGGACGTCAAGGCTGCAATAAGCTGTGATCACGCCACTGTACTCCAACTGAGGCAACAGAGTGAGTCTTGTCTCCAAACAAAAAAAAAAAAAAAAGAGAGAGAGCGAGAGAGAGAAGCCAATTCTACCAATTCTTGTATCAACTGTAAGTTATTCTCTGTATTGTATTACTATTTCCAAGTTTTTCTTAATTCATAGCATTGACTAGTAATCGAGGAAATGCAATTTAAATCCATAATAAAATGTATTTTCACATCTAAAAATCAGCAAATAAATTATAAAACCCTGACAATATCATGTATCAGATAGAACGAGAAGCAAAAAGAATCCTTCGCTGTTGCAGGGAGCATAAATTGGTACTAACATGTTAGAAAACAATGTATCACCATCTAGCAATGTTGAAAATATGCATATTCCACAACCTAGCCATTCCACAGCTGGGCATGTACTCTGGAGAAACTCTTGAATGGGTGCACAAGTAAACAAGTACAAGAATGTTTCTGGCAGTATTGTATTAGAAAAAAATGGAAATATAAATATCAACGAGAAAGAGCTAAATAAATTATATTTTTATGTAAAGCAGTTTTTCACAAAATAAGAATAAAATAAAGTTGCTTAAATTAGAAAATAGATCTCACCAAAACAATGAGCAAAAAAGCAAGCTGAACAAGAATGCATATGCTTCAAAAATTTTGTGATAATAATGCCTTGATTCACATATATGACCTTGAATTTTCCTCTGTTAATTGGAACTAATTCTGGAGGCAAATACTCCTGCTCCCAATCCCCACACTGGGAGGTAATGGGTAGAAGCATGAAGGAAGAAAAATTATCCCAGCTGTTACATAAGCTCTCATTTAATTAATTACTGGGATTAACATCCCACAACCTACTCCTCTTACTACACATACTCCCTCAGAGTTTGTCTGATGCAGTGATTAGGAGCACGTCATACACAGATGACCTAGATTTAATACCCTCCTTCTTGGGTTGATTTTCAGCATTTTACTTACTTCTTCTGGGTATCAACTTTCTCACTCAAAAAATGCAGCTAACAAGATTTACTTTTCATAAGATTGTGGTAACAAGCAACTTAATCCAGGTAAAACTTAGTGCCTGGTAAATAATAAGTACTACATAAATGGTAGGGATTATGGAGCCTCTCACAGCTTCTACTGGTAAGAATACCTCCCATCTCTGCTCCAGGCTTCTCATCTATTCTGGGGCATGGTTTCTACTCTGGTTTGTCAAGATGCTCCCATCCAAATTCCATGTTTCAGAAATTTCATTGAAATCTAGTCCACAAGTAGGTGAAGACTTCTTAGATATGCTACCAAAAGCACAAACAAAATAAAAACAATAAAATGTACTTTATCAAAATTAAAACTTTTGTACTTCAGAGGACACCATCAAGAAAGTTAAAAGACAATGCCTAGAAAGACAGAAAATATTTGCAAATCATTTCTCTGATAAGAGAAATGTATCTAGAATATTTAAAGAATTCTCACAGCTCAGTAGAAAGACGAAGTGGGCAAAGGATCTAAATAGACATTTCCCCAAAGAAGATATACAAATGGCCAACAGGTATATTAAAAGATGGTCAATATCATTAGCCAGATGGTCAGTAATAGGAAAATGTAAACAAAACCACAATGAGACACTACTTCAAATCCACTAGAAGGGATATAACCAAAAAGAGAGAAAGAATGTGAAGAAATTGGATCCCTCCTACATTGCTGGTGAGAATAAAAAACGTTAAATGTGCTTTATAAACAGTTTGGCAGTTAATCAAAATGCCAAAGATAGAATTACCATATGACCCAGCAATCCCACTACTAAGTATATACCGAAGATAAACGAAAACATATGTCCACACAAAAACTTGCATATGAATTTAGATAGAAGCATTATTCTTCTTGATAGCCAAAAACTAGAAAGAACTCAAATGTCTATCAACTGATGACTGGATAAATAAAATATGGTATTTATACAATAAAATACTATTGAACAATAAAAAAGGAATGAAGCACTGATACATGCTGCACTATGTGTGAATCTTGGAAACATTAACTGAGAGAATCCAGTTTAAAAAATATTGTATAATTTCATTTATATAAAATTTCAGAATAGGCAAATCTATAGAGATGGAAAGTAAATTGGTTTCCAAGGGGTGGAAGTGGGGGAAGGTTGAAGCAAAATGGAGAGAGACTGCTGACAGATATAGGAGTTTTTCTTTGTGGGGGCAGGGGGTGATGAAAATGTTCTAATGTTGATTGTGGTGATTGTAAAACTCTGAATATTTGTACAACTCCAAACCATTGAATTTTACATTTCAAGTTGATGTAGTTTATAATATATGAATTATATCATAATAAAACTGTTTTTATAAAAATCTGATGCACAGAACACCTTCCTCTCTCAAGGTTCTCATGGATTTAGTCCTTTTGTATAACTTTGTTACCACTTTAATGAGATTTTTGAAAGGGGTAGCAAATCTGCCTGCTCAGTTCACTCTTGATTCAGAAGCTTTGTAGGGATTATTTCTAAAAAGAACTGCCCCCAAAAATAGAGAGGACACACAGAAGTGATGGAACTATATACGTCACACTGGAAATACAGATGAGTTCATACAAAAAAAAAAAAGGCATTTTCTGTTGAAATATGTAGCAGAAAGTTAAAAATGGAGGAAGAGATACCAGGGCTAATACGTATATTGTTCTCATGATAGTATACACAATAAGAGAGCTTGGACTCGTCCAGAAATAGGTCAAGGGGGTGACTACGGGACCCCTAACCATGCAGAGCAGTGAAGGAGGCCAATGCCCTCTCATTCCCCTACAGTAACCTGAGTACTTTCAAATCCAGTCTTCTCAGCATTTTTTGAGGTAATTATTTAATGACACAGGAAAATAACATGTTATGAAACAAGCTGGTTACAAGTAGTAGGTAGATGACTTCATTTTTGATTAAAAAATTAAAAGGCACAAGCATGCACATAAAAATTAGATTATGCACAAAATACCAACAGCATTTAATTCTTCTCAGCATTTTTATGTTTATCTTAAAACTTTAATCGATAGTAAGATTTTAGCTCTCAGACCCTAGACTCTTGCAGCTAGTGACATTACTCCACTTTCTAGTGCTGCCTGAATTCCTCTCTTATCCACTAACAAGTGGTCGTCTAACCTCTGTTTGAATATTTACAGTGATAAGGAGTTCATTACCTTACAAAACATCTCACTCTATATTTGTACAGTTTGGTTGGCTAGAAAGTTCCTCCTCACATTGACACAAACTCAGTTTTTCCGTACCATTGACATATGTAGTCCTAGAGAGACTTTTGTCCCTACCCAAAATAGGCTTGTATGACCTCTTCCATATAGCAACCTTCTTGAAGGCAATTATCATGGGGTTTTCGATATATCCTCTAGGCTAAACATCAGAAGTTTCTTCAGTGGCCCTTTATGTGACATGGCTTTAAGAAGTTCATTGACATCTTGTTTATTCTTAAATTTTCTGGTAGCTAAGCCAAGCTTATTTCCACATGCATAAAAGATGAATGTGTGGTAAGACCTATGGTACTGAACTGGTAAATGAATTAACATATGTGTAAGTATTTTTACAACTGAAAACACCTTGTAAACATAAGATACCATTAAAACCTATCTACTTCATAGAAGGCAACTTGACACAGCATATTAGAAACTTGCAACTCAAAATATGGTCTAAGGGTACACCTGGCATCACCTGGAAGCTTGCGAGAAACAATTTCAGACCCACCTTATATCCACTAAATCCCACCTGCATTTTAGCATTTTAACAACATCTCCAAGTGTTTCATACGCACATTAAAGTCTGAGGAGCTCTGTAAACTTAAAAATGGGAAAACGTTTTCACGAAGCAATTCTTGTTTTAGGTATTTATCCTGAGAAAATGATTAGGCTAAGTACACAGCATTTTTATAACAACAAAAGTTTACAATGAACTGAAAGGTCCACTAATAGAAAATTGACCAAAGTGCTTTATGGTTTATCTATGGATACACCATTTGCCAGCCAGAGCTAGCTCTACAAAGCAAGCTGGTTCTTAGCTGGCGCTGGCGCCTAGAAGATGCCTGCTCCTCAGCTAATGCATCTACTGTGAACATAGATGTATGTTTAGTTGACACAAAAGGGCAGTAATATCCCCACATCAGTTACCCCTGGAGGGGAACTGGGACATCTGCCTCTGTCATCTTTCAAGGGTTCAGCCAGTTTAAAAGTTTGCTTCTGGCCCTGCCTGCCGCACCTCTCCTTTCTTCTGTATCTCCAGGCGAAGCTGCACGCCCGGCTTGGAGCCCTACCTGTGCTCCTCCTCCTCCTACCGCAAGACGTTCGTGGACGGCTCCCGCCTGTCCGCGCGCCTCTCCCGGGCCGGCGGCTTCCGCTCGCAGTCGCTGTCCCGCTGCAATGTGGCCTCCTCAACCGCCTGCTCTTCGGCCTCGTCGCTCGGCCTCAGCCTGGCCTATGGCCGGCCACCGGCGTCCGACGGGCTGGACCTGAGCCAGGCGGCGGCGCGCACCAACAAGGAGCAGCTGCAGGGACTCAATGACCACTTCGCGGTGTTCATCCAGAAGGTGCAGCTGCTGGAGACTCAGAACCGCGCGCTGGAGGCCAAGCTGGCGGCGCTGAGGCAGCGCCACGTCGAGCCGTCGCGCGTCGGCGAGTTCTTCCAGCGTGAGCCGCGCGACCTGCGCGCGCACCTGGAGGAGGCGCGCTCCGCGCACGCTCAGGCCCTGCTGGAGCGCGATGGGCTGGCCTAGGAGGTGCAGCGGCTGCCGGCACGCTGCAAGGAGGAGAGCCTCCGACGCAGAGGTGCCGAGTGGGTCCCGAAGGCGCAGCAGCGCGACGTGGACGATGCCACGCTGGCCCGCCTGGACCTGGAGAAGAAGGTGGAGTCGCTGCTGAACGAGCTGACCTTCGTGCGCCAAGTGCACGACGAGGAAGTAGCCGAGCTGCTGGCCACGCTGCAGGCGTCGGCACAGGCCACGGCCGAGGTGGACGTGGCTGTGGCTAAACCAGACCTGAGCTCGTCGCTGAGGGAGATCCGCACCCAGTATGAGTCCCTGGCTGCTAAGAACCTGCAGTCCGCAGAGGAATGGTACAAGTCCAAGTTCGCCAACCTGAACGAGCAGGCTGCACGCAGCACCGAGGCCATCCGAGCCAGCCGCCAGGAGATCCACGAGTACCGGCGCCAGCTGCAGGTGTGCACTATCGAGATCGACGGCCTGCGCGGGGCCGAGTCCTTGGAGAGGCAGATCCTGCAGCTGGAGGAGCGACACAATGCCGAGGTGGCTGGCTACCAGGATAGCATTGGGCAGCTAGAGAATGATCTGAGGAACACCGAGAGTGAGATGGCACGCCACCTTCGGGAATACCAGGACTTGCTCAGTGTCAAAATGGCTCTTGATATTGAGATAGCAGCTTACAGGAAACTGCTGGAAGGCGAAGAGACACGTTTTAGCACCAGTGGGTTAAGCATTTTGGGACTGAATCACTTCCCAATCTGAGTTATCTGCTCGCATCTAGATTCCTCAGTTCTAACAGCCTTCAAAATCTCATCCACTGGCCTATCACTTAAGAAAGAAGAGGAGGAGAAGGCATCTAAGCTAGCCTCTAAGAAGACCTCCCAGTTAGGGGAAAGTTTTGAAGAAATATTACAGGAGACAGTAATATCTACTAAGAAAACCGAGAAATCAAATATAGAAGAAACCACCATTTCAAGCCAAAAATTATAATTTCATTGCTTTGAAAGAGTTAATGCTTAAGAGGGAATGATATGCATTTGACTTGTTAAACAGCCTGTTCCTGAAACATAACACCTGCCACACCACTATGAAATGTCAAAAAAAAAAAAGTTTGCTTCTATACCTAGGTATTTTCTTTTCCCTGTGTGATGGTCAGGTACAGTTATTTTTAACAGGGTTCCCATCCCATAACTAGATAAGATGCCTCAAAGATAATGTTGGAGAATTGTTATGAACTGTTTACGAAATGTGTACCCAATTGTCAATGAAGTCACTTGATTTTTTTTTTCCTTTAAAATAATTTTTCTTTTTTTTTTTTTGTAGCCTTTTATTTTACTTGTTTTTATTTTGTATCCTTTTATTTTACTTGTTTTTTAAAGACAGGGTCTCACTGTTACCCAGGCTGGAGTACATTGGCACAATCATGGCTCACTGCAGTCCCTACCTCCAGGGCCGCAAGCAATCCTCCCACCTCAGCCTCCCAGGTAGCTGAGACTACAAGTACACACTGCAATGCCTGGCTGATTTTGTTTTTTGTTTAGTTTTGTTTTGTTTTTTGTAGAAATTAGGGCTCACTATGCTGCCCAGGCTGATCTTGAACTTCTACACTCAAGCAATACTCCTACCTCGGCCTTCCAAACTGCTGGGATTACAGGCATGAGCCACTGTCCCTGCCCTTTTTTCATTTTAACTGAAAACTGTGATCAGCTCTTTTGTTCCTTAGTCATTGCTCATTACTTTTGTTGTGTGTGTTACTTTTGTCTTAGAGTTGCTGTACTTATTGCACAGAGAATGCTTTTTATCATGATCAAATTTATTTTGGGAAATTTCAGAGAAAATGTTTTTCTAGAACACCTTGTTTAACATTATAAAAGAGCTCTTCACTCTTACACTTCAGATCTCCCTTTCCAGCTTTCTTTTTCTCCATCGTGGTCGTTACCACTTGTTTTATTTTATTGATTGACTATCTGGCTCCCTCCACTACAAAGTAAACTCCACAAGAACAGAGAGTTTTGTCTCCCATTCATTGCTGTACCTGCAGCACTTAGAAAGGGTCTGGCACCTAGGAAGTATTCAGTACAGGTATTGATCGACTTACGACCTATGCAACTTACGACCATTTGACTTTATGACCACAATCGCTAGGCATGACTGCTCCGCGTCTGGCAGCGCAAACGTTGCCCAGCTGGGCGTATGACAGTGCGGACCAGCTTCCGGCAGCACTACCATCTCCGTGTGCACCATTTCAACTGTACATATAACCTACTCAACTTATGACCAAATCGTGTTACGACCGGTCTGCTGGTCCAAATAACGGTCGTAAGTCGAGCACTAGCTGTAAATATTTATTGAATGAATTTATGTAAAACATCTCAGAGTCCTAAAAGAAACTGGTCTTTTGGGGTTAGAGAATAAAGTCCTTTACCTCATCATTTAGACTCTATCTAAGGTACATAAGGGTGTTCTAGTCTCCTGAGTTAGTCTACTAATAAATGTTAACACTAACAACTGAAGTAGTTAACAAAGGTAATTATCCAGTTCTACATCAAGCCAAAAAGAAAGCAGTGGATAGAAAGATCTTAAAAGTCCCGCTAGGTTCCTCCAAGCCACCATACACATAGACAGAAAAATCAAAATAAGGTATGAGTCTGGACAGGGTGAGCAATCTAGGAAGAGATGAACACAGTATGCTAGGACCCAGAAATCATCAAGTCTATGAGAACTAAGCCAGAACAGAAATGTGAAGTCCATCAGATCAAGGACATAATCTGTCTTGTTCATTCAGACATGGTAATCTGCCAGAAATAGTGCTTAACCCTAAGAACTGAATATTTGTTAGATAGATAACTAAACCATCAACTGAATGACATTTATGCAACCATGAAAAATGTTGCTGTAGGTACACAATATTGATATACTACAAAGTTAAAAAATCAAATTGGAAATTAGACTGCTATTCCACTTTCGTGTGTATCTATAAATAGGTAGAAGGATATACCAAAATGTCAACAGCAGTTATCTCTGGGTAGTGAGATTGGGAGTAATCTTAACCTTCTTGCTATTTATCCCTATTTGTTCATTTGTGAATGAATATTTATACATCATTATAACAAGGATTTTTAAATTATCTGTATGTGTGAGAGTATATGTTGCTACACATGTAAGAGTATATGCTGTTACTATAAAGACATTGCATCACTACTGTTGACCTCAGAGCATATGCCTCTTGCCTAATTCTAGAACTACTAGCTAAGAGAGTTTCAGCTGGAAGAATGCTGGAGGAGTAGGGAGCTCCTCCCATTTCTCACAGCCACCTCCAACTCTTAAAAACACTTCCAACTGCCTCCCAGCACACAACCAAAGGAGAAAACTATTCTGTCAAAGAGACCGTGCCAAAAGGCAAAAACAAAGGTAAGGATGATCGCTGGGGAAAGAAACTGAAAAGGAAAAGCTCATAACTCTAACTGGAAATTTGGCTCACATCCCTAGTATGTTACTACATAGTTTGGCTTTATCGAATGGGTCGCTTTTAAATGTTAAGGCAAGATGTAAGCAAGGTTTGCAACAAAGTCCATAAGACAACTCAGCTTTTTACAAAGGCAAGAAAATAGCAGGATTTTTGACTGGTACTTTATTCAATAGTGCTGCTTATTAAATTACCACTGTGACAATGTTTAAAGCCAACTACCTAACCATATCATAAGGATTCTCTTACCAGTTGTCCCAGTTAAGTAATGTCTATTGATCAACTCCTTGACAGGAGCTGATGGCAAAGAAGGTAGCTGTGATTGGAGCTGGGGTCAGTGGCCTGATTTCTCTGAAGTGCTGTGTGGATGAGGGACTTGAGCCCACTTGCTTTGAGAGAACTGAAGATATTGGAGGAGTGTGGAGGTACAAAGTAAGTGAGGTTTTCTTGGGTCTTGAACAGGTTGTGTTGTTATTTCAGGGTGAATCATAGTTACTAATGGGCCATATTGAGAAATTTATTAAACAATTTTGATGAAATTTTATTTCTATTTATTGATGTGGCCATGTGGGAACTAAAGTCATAGGCTGGCATCTCTCCCCAGGTCAATACTAACCCAACTCAGGTAGCCAACTCAGGCATGTAAAAAATCTCTTTTGGATTCAGCAATTGTCTTACAGCCCATTCTTTTGTCATTCTTTAATATACTACTATTAGAAAACATTTTACAAAATAGAACAGGGATTCTTTTCAAGGTATCACTTCTGTTTCAATTATTGAACCAAATGCTTCTTTAGAGACCCTCCTCTTATTACTATTTTTTCTCTGACAAATGAACCATGTTTGTTTACTAAGATTTATCAATGACATTCTAGTATAACTGCTGTAAAACTCTTTGTTAAATGTTTAATTAAATTCATTTTATTAATGAAATCAAATATTGATAATGCTAGTTGTCCATATTCATTCGTCCTCATGTTCCTTTGAAGAAACACCTGAGACCAGGTGATTTACAAAGGAAAGAGGTTTAACTGACTCACAGTTCCACATGGCTGGGGAGGACTCAGGAAACTTACAATCATGGCAGCAGGAGAGAGACTCAGCAAAGGGGGAAAAGAACAGTGCTGAGCAAAAGGGGAAAAGCCCCTTTTAAAACCATCAGATCTCATGAGAACTCAATATCTTGAGGGTAACTCCCCCCTTGATTCAATTACCTCCCACCAGGTCCTTCCCATGACGTGGGGATAGTGGGAACTACAGTTTCAGATGAGATTTGGATGGAGACACAGAGCCAAACCATATCACTGTCCTTCACAATTTGTATAAAAATTAGAAAGTTGCATAGATAGATAGCTATAAGGATTTATAATTATTCCTTCCCACAACCTCTGAATAGGTAGCAGCTTACCCCTTCTAACTGTGAGACCTTGAGCAAGTTATTTACATCCTGTATTTCAGTTTACTCAGTTATAAATGGATATATTAACAAGAAAGTGCAATTATCTCACAGTGCTATTTTGAAGATTAAGGGAGACAATTTACATAAAGAACATAGATAAGTTCCAGACTCAAAACAGAGTTCAATAAATGTTAGCTGCTAACAACAGCCATATATTTTATAGATGTGCAAACTGAAAGGGAGTTAAGTGAGATGGCAAGGGCCACACGACGGGAGGAACTGGCATTCAAGCCGGGGCCTCTATGACTTCTAAACAGAGGAGCCCTGATTTATAACCATGCCCTAACTTACAAAAGTTTAAGTTTAGAACCCAAAAGCAATGACTTTAGAATTATTTATCAGGCATCTCTAACTGAGACACTAAAACACATGAGAATATTCCAGATGGGAGCAAAAGGTTTGAATACATGAAAAGCAAACTCAGGCAGGAGAATTGCTTGAACTCAGGAGGCAGAGGTTGCAGTGAGCTGAGATCATGCCATTGCACTCCAGCCTGGGTAACGAGAGTGAAACTCCATCTCAAAAAAAAAAAGTAAAGAAAAGAAAAGCAAACTCATGCAAAGGGCTCTCACTGCAGGCTGACTAGTTGGGAGGATGGCGAGGTGATCCAGGACCTGTGCTTTGGCAGTTCAAATTGAATCTCATGCCAACAGGGATCTTTTTTATCATTTAACATTAAGTTTCTCAAGTACATATCACCATAAACCACACCTGGAGGGTTTTACTTTCTTTTTATTTTTTTGAGGCAGGGTCTTGCTCTGTCACCCAGGCTACCATGCCCAGCTATGGAGAGTTTTTTTAAAGATATTGATTCCTTTGGTTAAACAAACCTGCCTCCCACCCCCCACACACACACAATGCTGATTCATGGGCCCCAACCCACACCTACTGACTCAATCTTCTGGGGGGTTTTAATAAACATCTCGAATGAATCCTAAGACAAGCTTGGTAATTTTCACACAAACACCTAATTTAAAAATCTGATCATTCAACTATCTAAACACACTCAGTTAATAATAGAGAAGGAAGAAATTGATCTTTCTGTAAGACAGGTAGCCTTGCAAAAAGGAAAACAGCTTAAATCACATTCATTTCTTATTAAAATCTGGTGATTAACATCATTTTAGCTTTTCCTGGGATGGCCATATAATATGGTAGTCATTCCTGTCTTAACCAAAGATATTTCGTCCACTCTAGGTTCACATGTAGATTTCAGTTGGGGTTTTTGTGTTTTTTGTTTTGTTTTGTTTTGCTGCCAGATAGATTCTTAATCTAAGAAGAAATGTAGAAATTACAGTTGTTCCCTGGTATATGCAGGAGATTGGCTCCACAACCTCCCTCCACCAGTATCCCAAAATCCTTGCATACTCACATCCCACAGATAGCAAAAGAGATGAGAGTCAGTTTGACTAGTCTGTCAATAATATGATTTGATTAATTCTAGGAAGGTATTTTCTGCAGCAAAATATTTCTCCAACTATCCTATTGCTAGTAACTAAAATTTCAGATTAGAAATACCTTCCTATTCGCTAGAAAAACTGGATTAAAACCTGATTAATTAGGCTTTATTGAATATTAAATGTTAACTATATAACTGTGGAACTTGTAACAGTATCTATCACATTTCAAATTTTTCTTATAAATATATTCAACAGAAGAATGTAAACTATTGTCTCCACTCAGCAGAGTCAAAGAGTCCAAAGAATCTCCCTGCAGAGTGAAACATAAAAGCAGAAAATTTTCATAGGCTGTCTGCACTAGGGCTATGTGAGGGTCCTGATTTCCAGGTGGCTAGGAGTTTCCAAGAAGGATGCTGGGAGTCCCTGCTCTTCCCTGGGAAACTTTGCCTCTCCATGACTCTACCATCAGAAGCAATTTTTATAATGGGTTATTTATGAATTGTTATATTTACACAAACCCTTCTGAGATTATGTAACACATTTGATGGTGACGAGTTAATAAATAAAGAATTCTTATCCTGTGCCCAACCTAGACAATACAGAATTCTTCCAAACTCTCCAGTACCCCCTAGTGGCACATATGGACCATGGGCCAGCTAGGTAATTAGCATACACGTTTGGCTCTGTTTCCAGCAATGGGAAGCACTTGGTGACCATCACCTCACTTTTCTTCAAAAAAACTGCTAGAAAGCACGTATTATTATCTTTATTTACATCTTAAGAAGAAATAGGTTTCAGATAAATAATTTGCCAGGGGAACATAGGTGGTGGGGGAAAAAAATGAGGGTTTACAATTTCAGAGCTCTCACACTTCATAACCTTGCTGAAGTATTGATAGAGGAAAGCACGATCTTCTTTCAGCCACTAAACTTCTCTGCTTCCTTTATTGTTCCTAATACCTTGTATTCACAAGGGAGTTACCATGTACATTTTTTTGTTTTTGTTTTCTTTTAACATCTGGATCTCCTCCTTTTCCAGGTGTATATTTAGTTATTTTAATTTTCACGTAATACGCACTAGACATATCTCTATGTTGGTTTTCTTCCTTTAAGTTCAATCTGAAATATCACTTTCTCTCTTAAAATGCAGCTCCCCCAAGATCCAATATTCCAAACATATTGCCAATAAGTATATACCCTGTACCCTGAAAGCAGCAGAAAAAGTGGAAAATACCTGAGCCAGGGAGCTTAATTAGGGGGCTCTATCACTGATCAAGGCCAGTGATTAAAGGAGACACCAGCCTAATGGAAAGATGACAGAAGACAGCAATATTCTAACAGAGATGTGGTTCACAAAGTTCATGGTGCTGCAGCAGCAGCTAGGAAACACTTTTAAAATAGAAATCTGGGCCCTTCTTTTTTTTTTTTTTTTTTTTTTTTTTTTTTTTTTTTTTTTTTAACATGGAGTGTCGCTCTGTCACCCAGGCTGGAGGGCAGTGGTGCAATCTCGACTCACTGCAACCTCCACCCCCAGCTTCAAATGATTCTCCTACCTCAGTCTCCTGAGTAGTAGGGATTACAGACTTGTACCACCACACATCTGGGCCCTTCTCCTAACACAGCTGGCCCACTGACTGGCATTTGGGAATTGCAATTTTGCCTCTAATTGTAGGACAATAAAGTGAGAAGAGTTCCAATCATATTCAGTTCAAGTAATGGAGCAGATAGATGTAAGGTCCGTCTGAAAGACTGAAATTATAAAATCACAAAATATTTTTAAAGCAAGGCAATTGTATTATTTCCAACTGCTTATAGTAACTACCAATGAAAGCAAAATATTGATGGGTAGGGGTCAATATAATGATGCTTCACAAAGGAAAATTTATAAGTTTTTGTAATTTACATTTATAAGTGAATCTGTTTCTTCTTTATAAATTTGCTTCCTTGAGTAGATTAAATATTACCCTTTTACTCTTCTTTAAACTTAGTTTAGTTTTTTCAATCCTTTTATTGTCATGAAGTCAAACATAAACTTTAATTCAGCCCATGAACAAAGGATCATAAATACATAGACATCTACTTCAGCAAACTAAATGTAGAAAGAAGCACATATAAAGACAAGGATTTTTTTTTTAGCTGCTACTTACCAATTAAGCCAGCAATTAAAGATTATCATTTGATCTTCAGAAAAAGAACTGTGCGGTCACTATTGTTTGCTGACCAACTACAGAAGTAAAACCTCCCAATGGCTGCTCAACTGTGAGAACACACGAACACAGGGATGGGAACATCATATATTCAGGCCTGGGGTTGGGGGGCTAGGGGAGGAATAGCAGCGGGTGGAGGATTGGGGAGGGATATCATTAGGAGAAATACCTAATGTGGATGACGGGGCTGTGGATGCAGCAAACCAGCTCCATTGCACATGTATACCTATGTAACAAACCTGCACAATCTGCACATGTACCCCAGAACTTAAAGTATAATAATAATGATTCTAAACAACAACAACAACAACAACAAAACTCCCAAAGGCAAGTTTTGCCCTGGCCTTAAGATTACTGTAGGGCCTCAGACATCAGAACTAGTTCTTCTCATCACTCAAAATTCCCTTAAAATTGACCTGACAAAGGAGCTAACCACATTTTAAAGCCAAATTGTTGGGTCTTTTAAAAACAAACATTTTTTACTGTAGTATAACAGTCTTAGTTTAACTGATTCAAAACTACGGCTAGCTTAGTAAATTTAACTCTAGTGGCTGATAGTAGTAGAAAAGAGATAAATATTCTTAAGCATGTATTTTGAGCCAGGCATTCTGCTAAGTACTTTATTCATGCTCATTAAAGCCTTGAAACAATTGCTTCATGTTTAAGTTATTAAGGAGCCCCAATTTACAGACAAAAATGAGGAAACTGATCTATGTAACTTGCTTATGGTCACAAAGCCATTAAAGGTGGCAGAATTAGGACATCAGCCCAGTCGGTCTGACTCCAGAACCCTCCTATTTATTTCTACTCTATACTACTCATAAAATTATTTGGTCTTGAGGCCAGGTGCAGTGGCTCATGCCAGTAATCCCAGGACTTTGGGGGGTCAAGGTGGATAGATCCTTGAGCTCAGAAGTTTTAGACCTGCCTGAGCAACATGGTGAGACTTCATCTCTACAAAAAAATACAAAAAATTAGCTAGGTCTAGTGACACACAGCTGTAGTCCCAGCTACTTGGGAGGTTGAGGTGGGAAGATCACTTGAGCTCAGGAAGTTGAACCTGCCATGAGGCATAATCATACCACTGCATTCCAGCCTGGGTCACAGAGTGAGACCCTATCTCAAACAAACAAACAAACTAACAAAAACTATATGGTCTTGAGAAAAAAATATTTTTTTTTGCTTCATATTTCCCATTTTGAAAACTTGATTAAGAAACTCATTGTCTTGCCAATGACATTACATTCAATTATGCTAAAACATCCAGAAATAGCTTACAGATCAGTTTGACTTTAGTATTATGCAATTTGAAGCCTGTGTTTGAAAATAAAAATACCGTACCATGATTTGTTTATCCAGAATTCAGATCATTACATCCTTATATATGAGACAGAAACCCTTTTGTATTCTAGTGCAACCCTCTCTTTGGATCTTAATATGCATAGTTAACAATAACACCATACTAAATTCTACCTAGAAAGCTAGCATACCTTAACCTGATTAGCTTTTATCAAGCCACTTGAAATTATAACAAAGTTACCATTTAAACCTTGATTCTGACTAGGCTCAGTGACTCATGTCTGTAATCTCAGCACTTTGGGAGGCTGAGGCGAACCAATTGCTTGAGTCCAGAAGTTCAAGACCAGCCTGGGCAACATGGCAAAACCCCATCTCCACTAAAAATACAAAAAAAAAAGTAGGGTGTGGTGGTATATACCTACGCCCAGGAGGTTGAGACTGCAGTGAGCTGAGATTGTGCCCTTGCACTCCAGCTTGGGCAACTGGAGTGAGACCCTGTCTCAAAAAAATAAATAAATAAAAAATATTGATTCTAGAGCAGCATAAACACACTACTCATGGAAAATGTACTATAGTAGGCATGGGTAAACAAAACAATAAATGAATAAACGGAAAAATAGAGGGGCCAGACATAGTGCCTCGTGCCTATGATCCCAGCACTTTGGGAGGCTGAGGGAGGTGGATCACTCGAGGTCAAGAGTTAGAGACCAGCCTGGCCAAAATGGTGAAACCCCGTCTCTACCAAAAATACAAAAGTGAACCAGGCAGGGTGGTGTATGCCTGTAGTCCCAGCTACTCAGGAGGCCGAGGCAAGTTTAAGATTTGATTGTATCAGTGTTACTCACCTTTATCACTTAACAAAGGTTGATTTGTGTAAAGGGATTCAAATCAAAATGTACAAACTCCCTTCCTCCAAAAGTACTCATTTTATAATACTGAAATTCTCTATTGTACTCTCTGCCCAGTGTCCCAAGGTTTATTGGTTTCTAAAGAGGCAGAGGGTGTGTGCAGCCTCCCCAAAGGGAATTAAGGAAGTAAGCCAGTTGTCACAAATTCTGGCATTAAATACGTTGGGACCTAGGATGCTAATATTTTGCAACGTGCCAAAATAATTGTCCCTGCCCCCAACCTCACCATTGCCAATATCACCCCCAACCCTTGCAGTGAGCATCACAAACAGGCAACAGATATCACCACAGAATGATGGAACACGTAGACTACACTCATCACCTAAATGTTGTTGTCACACCACACAACAAAAGACAATCACATCACCCAGGGGTTAGATGTCGGAAGAATAGAAAACCAAAACAATCTTTTGAATGAGTAATTATCACTAATTATTTTATTTGATCCTTTAGGAGAATGTGGAAGATGGCCGAGCAAGTATCTATCAATCTGTCATTACCAACACCAGCAAAGAAATGTCCTGTTTCAGTGACTTTCCAATGCCTGAAGATTTTCCAAACTTCCTGCATAATTCTAAACTTCTGGAATATTTCAGGATGTTTGCCACAAAATTTGATCTGTTAAAATATATTCAGTTCCAGGTATTGTATTTTTGGGGAAATGGGTTCCTCTACATTAGTTTAGCTCATATTTAAATAGAAAAGTTACTCTGATAATGAAAGCAATTATGAATAAAGTATCCCATTCTAAGTATTTGTTGAAATATAAATGCCTGATATAAAACCCAAAAAGTAGTGTTATTACTCTTATTATAGATTATATACATTAACTGAAGAGGAAAATCATCTGTTAAAATTAAAGGTTTGAATAATGATATTGATGCCAAAACTTTTTTTTTTTCTTTTCCAAGACAGAGTCTCGCTCTGTTGCCAAGGCTGGATGTGGTGGCATGATCTTGGCTCACTGCAACCTCTGCCTCCTTGGCTCAAGCAATTCTCCTCCCTCTCCGGCCTCCTGAGTAGCTGGCACTACAGGCACACACTACCATGTCTGGTTCATTTTTGTACTTTTGGTAGAGACAGGGTTTCACCATTTTGGCCAGGCTGGTCTAGAACTCCTGACCTCAAGTGATCCACCCACCTCGGCCTCTCAAAGTGCTGGGATTACAAGTGTGAACCACCGCACTCAGCCCCAAAGCTTCATTTAAACTAACATCTGTTACCATTAAATATGCCTGTCTTTGAAAAGGTATACATCAAAATTAAATAGCTGTTTTGTTTTCTTAACTTCTCCATAGAAATGGGATTTCTTAGACATGACTAAATAAACCCCCTGCTCTGTTCATACCAGAAGGCTGTGGAAAGTATTTTTGCTTATAATTTTTTCCTGAATGCAATCTGTAGCAACCTCAAGATGGCCAGATCATTTTGAAATACACTTGGAATTACCTTTTCCTGTGCTTCCTCAAAAACAAACAAACAAAAATAATATTTTCATTAAGCATGTTGAATTTTCATCAATAGTCTATACTTTGAGAAATAGTTACTGTGCTTAGAAAATAAAATATAAATCACATTTCTAGGCCAGGTGTGGTGATTCATGTTTGTAATCCCAGCACTTTGGGAGGCTGAGGCAGGAGAATCACTTGAACCCAGGAGTTTGAGACCAACCTGGGCAATACAGTGAAAATCTGTCTGTACAAAAAATTTTTAAAAGATTAACCAAGCATGTTGACACACACCTGTAGTCCCAGCTACTCAAGAGACTGAGGAGGGAGGATCACTTGAGCCTGGGGGTCAAACTACAGTAACTGGTGATTGTGCCACTGCACTCCAGCCTAGGCAACAGTGGGAGACCCTGTCTCAAAATAAATAAATAACGCTTCTGGTTAAGTAACTGTTAGTGAGGCTTATTTTTAATATATCTCATTTTCTTAGTAATTCTAATACTAGGCTTATATAATATTAACTTATAATGGCAAATTTTCCTGAAAATTTGTATTTATAAATGCCATTAAGGTGTGCAGTTCTACCTAATGTAGTTTTTCTCCAATTCCTAGTATATCTAACTTGTGAATAACAGATTCTTTATACCAGAAGATTTTGTAGCTTTGTGCACTTAGCTATCAAACTATTTAACAAATATATTGCCCTCTTATGATATATAACTTATATTCCACTCTTTTAAAGATCATGTTAGAGTTGCAATGGAGTCATTTCTCTTCGTTATTGTATTACTGCTACTCTTGTTTCTTGGAGAGAGAAGAGGGGTTGGGAAGACTCATTTCTGTTTACTGGTCTCTGAGTTCGTGTAAGTCATAGGTACTAGGGTTCAACTCAAGAAGCAGGCAAACTGTAACAAGCCCTGTTATTTATGATTGTCAATGTAATCTACATCAGTCTTCTCAAACTTTAATATGCACATGAATCACCTGGAGATCTTGTTAAAAATGTAGGTTCTGATTTAATGGGTATGGGGTAAGGTCTGAAATTCTGCATTTCTGACAAGGTCCCAGGTGATACTAAAGATCCAGGTCCTCAAATCACATTTTGAATAGCAGGAATCTACAGCAATTCAGTTAATATACTACTGCGAACTACAATCTGAAATCTTTTCTCTCAGCTGAAAATTGCCCAGATATTTAAAGCCCTCCCACAAGATTTCTACTAATATTCCATATACATTTTTAAAATAAGACAGCTTTATAAATTACCAACCCAGCATTTTGAAAAATATCTGAAAATTTGAAATATATAAAAGACTAAAATACTCGAAAAAGAGAAGCATGGCATTCTTCTACATAATGAACTTTGCTTCCACTTGACATTGTTTCTTAATCCAGCATTTATGTACAATTTAGAAATTAACAGACCTCTACTGAGCTACATTTAATTTAAAAAAAAAAAAAAAATCAATGAGCCAATAAATTATTTCATTTAAATGAGATCATGAACTGCCCTGCTCACATGATGTACTCTGTTTTAAAAAGAATAAACATTAAAAACATTCGGTGGAATGTCAACCATGTGTCAGGCACTCTGCAAAGTGCTTTATGTGAAATATCCTCTCTCGTGGCCGGGCGCGGTGGCTCAAGCCTGTAATCCCAGCACTTTGGGAGGCCGAGGCGGGTGGATCACGAGGTCAAGAGATCAAGACCATCCTGGTCAACAAGGTGAAACCCCGTCTCTACTAAAAGTACCAAAAATTAGCTGGGCATGGTGGCACGTGCCTGTAATCCCAGCTACTCAGGAGGCTGAGGCAGGAGAATTGCCTGAACCCAGGAGGCGGAGGTTGCGGTGAGCCGAGATTGCGCCATTGCACCCCAGCCTGGGAAAAAAGAGCGAAACCCCCTCTCAAAAAAAAAAAAAAAAAAAAAAGAAATATCCTCTCTCATACAAAGTCCACACAGAGGTGGCTACACAAAAGGTTCCTGGCATATGCTAATTTCATGATCAATTGAATTATTGGTTTGTTTCCTTGTTCATACTATCAACCTAAATAGCAAACAGAGAGAGGCTCTTCACAAGATATTTGGTAACAGAGCATTGAAATGAGAATGTGCATGCCATGGTAAACTATGTGTGTATTCAGGGAGTTAAAGGAAGACAAAGGTTTTTAAAGGGCAAAAAAATACAATTACATAATTGTTTTGAAATAATTATATAAATAATATAAAAAGCAATAAAAAAGATGATGCCAGTCCGAGACTGGACAGTTACTGGGCAGATGTTCCTGTAGAAGTTGTTTTTATGTAAGATTATGATGGTCTTTGTGCAAGGTTTTTGTAGCCTTTTTTGTTATCAGCCACATGCCATGAGAACCCTCTCTTTCTGGCCTTTCCCACTTCTGTTTTTCGGGTTTCTTAACATTAGTGACTCCATCTGGATTCTGACAGCTTTCACAAGAACTTGTTTTTCTTTTCTCTCTCAAGTCCTTACTCAGTATTCAACACCCTTAACAGACTGGTCCCAATGCTGAGTTGGGCCTCTTGCACGAAGCGCCAATGAGAAGGACACACTTGGCCCATGTTATCCTGGAATAATTCTCAATGATGTCTTCTCTGTGTTTCTTCAAGACAACTGTCCTTAGTGTGAGAAAATGTCCAGATTTCTCATCCTCTGGCCAATGGAAGGTTGTCACTCAGAGCAATGGCAAGGAGCACAGTGCTGTCTTTGATGCAGTTATGGTTTGCAGTGGCCACCATGTTCTACCTCATATCCCACTGAAGTCATTTCCAGGTGAGACCCACTGGGATTCCCTGCTTTTTGGAATAGGTTTCCAGGTACTTTATATGTAGTTTGAATTGACAGACAGGATTCATTGCTGCAACTAGGCATAACTGGGCTCAAGAAGATTGAGATAGAGCTAGAAAGATGACAGACACCAAACACCAAACACCATCTTTGTTTCTATTGACCCGAGTTTCATCACACATAGCTCTCAGAGCTAATTTCCTTGGAAGTCACTAAGTGCTCGGCAGAATTTTAGAGAATTCACATCAAACTGGTTCTCTGTTGGAGAGGCCCTTTTAGCCACGTGCCTACATTGGCCTTTTTCTATCCTGCCAAACACTGAGCCTTTTCCAAAGGTCCAAGCTCACTGACAAGGAGAGAGCTCCTAGAAAGAAATGCTTCTGCAAGTTAGTGATAGAGAGAAGTGCAGGAATAGAACCCTGCATCCACCTGTTCTGGTCCACCCAAGTCTTTCCTCAGAGAACACACTTCCTTCCTCAGGAAAACATCTAATGTAGTGGTTCATAGTCCAGGCCTCACATTAGAATCACCTGGGGAGCTTCTAAAGCCCTGATGCCTGGGGACCTACCCCCAAAGATTCAAACACTAGGGAGTAGGGTTAGGTCAATGAAAGTTTGCTCAAGTGATTTTAATATATAGTCAGGATTGAGACCAGCTCATCTAAAGCAACTGTTCCCAAATAGAATCACCTGGAGGGCTCTTCCAAGCACAGATTGCTAGGCCCCACCCTCCTTATTTCTGATTCAATAGGTGCTATGGCTTGAATGTCCTGTCCAAAACTCCTGTTGAGATTAATCTCCAATGGGGCAGTATGAAGAGGTGGGACCTTTAAGAGGTGACTGAGTCATAAGGGCTCTGCCCTCATGAATGGATTAACCTATTTGTGGATTAATGAGTTGGATTACTGAGTTATCACAGGAGTGGAATTGGTGGCTTTATAAGAAAAGGATAGAGACCTGAGTTAACATGTTAGCGTGAGTGCCTCCCTCACCATGCCATACCCTGTGCTGCCCTGGGACTCTTCAGAGAGTCCACACCAGCAAGAAGGCTCTCAGCAGATACAGCCCCTCAACCTTGACTTCTCAGCCACTACAACTGTGCACCAAAATAACTTCCTTCCCCTAAAAAATATTCAGTTTCAGATATTTTGTTAAAAGCAATAGAAGACAATCTAAGACAGTAGGTCTGGCATGAGGCTGAAAATGTGCATTTCTAACACCAGGCAATGCAGATGCCGACCATGTGACCACACTTTGAGAACCAATAATCTAAAGATTTTTTCAAGCAACCCCACCATCAATGGCAAATACTTTATAAAGTCATGTGTTTTCGAGAAGTGTAAAAGTAGTAACTAGGAAAGGACACAGAGAAGCTTGTCTGTGATTAACCACCAGCAAATCACTGACTTAGTACAACACGGAAACCAACTCCTATGTGCCTCGTTTTGTCCTAGTTTTTGTTTACTTTTGGAAAATAAGATTGCTTAATAGTATTCTATTACACAATTACAATAATAGCACTTCATAATGTGCTTAAGAAATATTTAAGAGTATCTGATAAGTGATTTTTTTTTTTTAAACAATCTGTCACCCAGGCTGGAGTGCAGTGGCACAATCTCAGCTCACCGCAGCCTCCTGACCTCAGTTGACCCGCCTGCCTCGGCCTACCAAAGTGCTGGGATTACAGGTGTAAGCCACCATGCCCAGCCCAATGTGGATGTTACAGTGTCATTATATAATCCAATATAGTATAATGGGTAGCTAGAAGCCAGTATTTTGTCCTGCTGTATTCATCACCATTTGTTTGTCTCTGATAGATAAAAGCTACAAGCTGCAGCCTCTGAAATTAAAATCAACCCCTTTGGTCCTGTTTTTTCTTTTTTCTTTTTTTTGGTGTGGAGACAGAGTCTTACTCTGTCACCCAGACTAGGATGTAGTGACACAGTCAGGGCTTGCTGCATTCTTTACTTCCCAAGCTCAAGCAATCTTCCCACCTCAACCACCTAAGTAGCTGAGACCACAGGCATGTGCCACCATGCCCAGGTAATTTTTGTATTTTTTGTAGAGACAGGGTTTCTGTCTGCTATTCAGGCTGGTCTCAAACTCCTGGGCTCAATCAACCCGCCTAGGCCTCCCAAAGTGCTGGGATTACAGGCCCCCACATGTGCTTTACTCCTATAGAGAAGAGGCAAAACAAATGGACTCCAGCAAGGAAAAGCTGGCAATGAAATTTTAGTGAAATTAGCTTGACATAGTTGCTGGGGAGTTCACAGACCTCTCTTCTTCCCCCTGAAGGTATTGAGAGATTCAAAGGCCAATATTTCCATAGCCGCCAATACAAACATCCAGACGGATTTGAGGGGAAACGCATCCTGGTGATTGGAACGGGAAACTCGGGCTCAGATATTGCTGTTGAGCTGAGTAAGAAGTCTGCTCAGGTGCGATGCTCTCTGCTTACCATGTACCTGGAGGGGAGACCGTGGGAGTGCCATACTGGAGAACCCCAGCCACATAATCACGGCTCCAATCCTCATTAACTAGTTGGTTGGTGACCCATTGTGGCATCATAGAAAATCCCGAAGTCAAGAAACCAGTTTATCTCCTAGCTCTGTCACTAACCAGCCATGTATCCTAGAGTAATTCATTTCACTTCTCTGGGTGATGGTTCCCTCATTTTTGAAGTGGGAAGTTTTGACCAGATGATTTTCCATACAAGAGGCCTTTGTTACTGAGTACATTGGCGTGAACATGACTTACTGCAGCCTCGACCTGCTGGGTTCCAGCGATCCTCTCAACTCAGCCTCCTGAGTAGCTGGGACTACAGGCACTTGCCACACCACACCCAGCTAATTTTTGTGTTTTTTTGTAGCAGTGGGGTCTCACCAAATTGCCCAGGCTGGTCTCAAACTCTTAAACTCAAGCAATCTCCCTGCCTCAGCCTCCCAAAGTGCTAGGATTACAGGCATGCACCACCACCACTACACCCAGCTAAGAGGCCTGGTTTCTCCCTGGGTGCTTAATGAGAAGTTCATCTGTTCATATTCTGGAGGGTGGCTTTTAGAAATTTAGTGCATATTTGAATTATATTTGAAACATAGAGAATTCTCAGTTACCCAAATATTATGAAAAGAAAGATTAAATAGATAGTGGCTCTCCCAACTAAAATCACAGATATTTAGGTGCTTCCCGAGGCCTTCTAACCACAGTCATCTTGCACCTGCTCAGGAATGACACCAGCTGAGCTGCCAAAGAGTCAAACATTACACGATGCTGCTGCTGACAGTGGCAGTCAGGAATAGAAAAAAATAAACTTCTGCAAGGACAGACCTAGGCTAAGAAGGGAAAATGGCTAAAGGTCCTCTCCCAAAACATCCCCCCCCCACCACCAACAAGGTCTGAAACAGATACCCAATCACTCTTACACTAGCTCTTTCAGCCTGATATCTCTGGCCACCCGGGGCTTACCATGGCCATGTGCACAACCAGCAAATCTTTTCCATCCCAAGTCTTACACTTTCAGGACTCTAGATACCCAGTAGCAAAAGTGATAAGCAAACATGACACCTGCCCATCAGGTTAATGAAGGGGTTACATTGGGCCCCGTCAGAGTCATCTATCAGTCAGTGTTAGTCAGTGCCAGCCTAAGAACAGAGCAGAACAGAAAGATTTACTAGACCCAATAAGTCTTCACTTTTTGTGAAAATAAACCCCTTTCATTTATCACCTCAATGTGAAGAACAAGTGAGGAGGCAGGAACTGTGATAGCTTGGAGCAGAGCAGAGCCAGAAAGTGAGAGTACCAGGCTCTAGCGAGACTCTGTCTCAGCACCAGGTGTTCATGCTGGGAACTCCTGCAAAGCCTTAGGAACAGTGTGTAGTGGGGCAATATGTGAGGAGCTGATGTAGCAGTCAGCCAAGTGAAGATCCATCCTAGACTCCTACATGTTGTCAGACCAGTGATATTGACTTAGAACTTACATCTCTTCATTCCAAAGATATCAAATCTTAGATTGCAAGAATCAGTCCCCTGTATAGGTCTTGTCCTACAGAAAGTCTTACAGTGTCAGATTCAATATTAAGAAACTACCTTGGCTCTATCTGCATGCCTTACAGCTCCTTAAACAATCTTTTGCACCAAATGCAAAAGACTTTGTTGCAGTCTTCCTCTATTAGTGTAAATGCCACCAGGTGCCCCGTTTTTAGGAGGTACTTCACTTTGAAGTCAATCATCTTTAAAACAGAGCCTTAGTAAATTCTGGGGGTATGTATGTGATACATCACCTACATAGTAGATTCCTCCTAAATTTAATGTTATAATCATACGTTTCCAAGGATTATAATCATTCACCTGCACTAATCTCTTCAATATTTATTAGAGCAACAACATAAATCTATAACTATGATAAAAACCTTTTACACAGAGTAATGTACTATCAAGCCTTCTGTGGAAAGGCTTACCAAAGACTTTACAGGAGACATATATGCTAGAAATTGAACTAGGTGCATTTGTAAAACTTGAAATTACAACCTGAACTCACCAAAATTCTGAGCGTACACCGCATTGTCAAAAGAAATTCACCTTCATAAGGATACAGCACCCTCTACCACAGTCCAGAAGCACCACTTGAGATCATATTGGATGGTGCTGCATATTGTATTAGTCCATTCTCAAGCTGCTACGAAGAAATACCCAGGACTGAGTAATTTATAAAAAAAAAAAAAAGAGGTTTAATTGACTCACAGTTTGTCATGGCTGGGGAAGCCTCAGGAAACTAACAATCGTGGCGGAAGACACCTCCTTACGAGGGTGGCAGGAGAGAGAATGAGAGCGAAGGGGAAACCCCTTATAAATCCATCAGACCTCGTGAGAACTTACTCACGAGAACAGCATGGTGGAAACCTCACCTGTGATTGAATTGTCTCCACCTGGTCCCGCTCTTGACACGTGGGGGGATTATTACAATTCAGGGTGAGATGTGGGTGAAGACACAGAACCAAACCATATCAGTCATTTACATACTTCTGACCAAAAAACAAATCTCTGGCCTTTGACCTAAAGCATATGCCTCAGAGAAAGCAGCCTGAACCTAAATCCTCATGTTTCTCTCACTGTTGTACCTAGTGTGAATAGGCAGTTTACATACCCCTGCAATAGGGACGGTCACAACAGAAAGAAAATTAAACAGGCCGAGCATTTCATTTGAAACATGGTTTCATCTTGAGGAAGAGGCGGGGACAGTAAGTAACAGAAAGAGACACTAATGGAAATATTTTAGTATCTAATATATAATCAAAATAATGCCAAGTCAGCCTAAAAGCAACAGTAAGAGAAATTCAAAACATAGGTATATACCACACACAGACCAGCAATACAGGAATGCTTGGTGCAGGTGCTACCTCACAAGCTAAAAATTTAAGGCCATCCCCACAAAATTTGTCTCCAAATTCTGATTCACTCCAGATATGAGGCACTGTGTGAAACCCCTCTCTTCCAGCCTAAGTTTACAAAATAACAGCTAGAAGTACTTATCACTTGCCAGGCAATATTTAAAGTACTTTATATGTACCACCTCATTTAATCTAGACAAGAATGCCATGAGATAGGTACTGTTAATATCCCCATATTACAGAAAGAGAAATGAGGCACGGAGAGATTGAAATAATTCACCCATGGCAACATAGCTTGAAATAATTCCCCCCACAGTAGTGGGATTGGTATTCAAACCCAATCAGTCTGTATTAAAATCTCTTAAGTAAATTGGTTTCCTTACAGGTGAATCTTATGTGCTTATCAAGTACAGCCTTAAACAAAAGCTCACTGGATGGTAGGTAAAAATTTAAGAAGCAGTTCAAATATGCATTGGACAATGAGGGAGTAACAGTAAGCACAGCAAAATACACATTTGAAAAGAGATTAAATGTACATTTGGGAAACAAGGGAAATCTTAGTAAACAAGGTAAACAATACCTCTGAAAGGGGATTCAGATGTGCGCTTTAAGAGAAAGAGAATCACAGTATAAATTCAGAGCTTTCAACTTTTAAAATATATAACAGGCTCTGTGGCTCATGCCTATAATCCCAGCACTTTGCAAGGCTGAGGCGGGAGGGTTGCTTAAGCCCATAAATTCGAGACTGACCTGGGCAACACAGTGAGACCCTGTCTCTACAAAAACATTGTTTAAATTAGCCAGACGTGGTGGTACCTGTTTGAGGCTGAGGTTGGGGGATCACTTGAACCTTGGAGGTCGAGACTGCAATGAGCCATAACTGCACAACTGCAGTCCAGCCTGAGTGACAGAGCAAGACCCTGTCTCTCTCTCTCTCTCTCTCTCTCTCACACACACACACACACACACACACACACACAAATAATAAAGGTCTCTTAAGTATGGAAGGAAGATTATTTCCCTTGTTATTCTCCATCCAGGTATATTCAGATGCAAACATTTATACTTGTGTAGTCACTAGGCTATAATTGTACATTTCTAAAGATTATCATTGTACCTGCACTATAGAAGAAACAGGTGGGTGGAAAACATGAGAGGAGGGAGGAAGGAACATTCTCTTAAGGAGCAAATCACAACTGTAAACATGGGAAAGACTTGTGGATTTTATCATCAGAATGAGCCCAAAGACTTTCTCATGTCTCCACGAAGTTCTCAAGACTTCGTTGCAGTCTTCCTCTATCAGTGTAAATGCCACTGGGTACCCCTATTCAGGAGCTACTTTACGTTTGAGGTCAATCACCTTTAAAACAGAACCTCTGTAAATTCTGGGGCTACATATGTGATACATTACCTTCATAGTAGATTCCTCCTAAATGGGACAATGCCCTAATTTAAACTGCATTTCTTTTTGCTTTCCAGGTTTTTATCAGCACCAGGCATGGCACCTGGGTCATGAGCCGTATCTCTGAAGATGGCTATCCTTGGGACTCGGTGTTCCACACCCGGTTTCGTTCAATGCTCCGCAATGTACTTCCACGAACAGTTGTAAAATGGATGATAGAACAACAGATGAATCGGTGGTTCAACCATGAAAATTACGGCCTTGAGCCTCAAAACAAGTAGAGTTATTTTGCTTTTTTTAATGACATACTTGGTGAGCAAGGTTGTCTGAAGGTGCCTCCCTTAACAAAGATCCAAATTGCCAATACAGTAGTTCAAACTACAACCCAACAGTATGAGAACCTTATGGGTCCTGGAGTTTGGATTCCAAATTTGTTCTGTATACCTTTAAAAATTACTTAAGAAGATGAAGCAGAACTGTTATAAGCTGCTCCAGAAAGCAAAACTAGGGAAAAATTTTCTAATGCCCAGAGTTATCTAACATTGGAGAAGACTGCTTCAAGAGACTATGACCTCCTTTCAGAGGGGTGCAGAGGGAAACATGTAATTCTCCATCTAATAATTTATGCTTTGCTAACCCTATACCATGAAGGTTCTTCCCTTGGGCAACCTTTGAAAACACATTCCTTTTTCTTTGCTAAAACACAAATATCTGTTGATGTCAAAGTTATATGTCAGTGATTTAAGCACAAGCAAATGTTATGAATGCTTCTTTTGCTTTAGTTGTTACAGGCTTCTTCCCTTAAAAAACAAAAGAGCTTTAGAATCTTTTAACAAATGCCTGCCATGTAACTACCATATTCTAAGATCTGACATAAGTGCCATGTGTTGTCTATTAAAAAAAGAAAAAGAAAATGTTCTCAAATCTAAAAATATATATATGTAAGTGGACTTTGCATCAACATCCATGCTCTTTCTAACAGGACTCCATGGATATTTGGGATTGACAAATATCACCAAACCTAATTTTGTACATTAATTTTCACATTGATCCCTTCAAAGATTTCAGAACTAGTGGAAATTTAGCTAATTTTTTCTTACTTATGATCAAATAAGGGTTAAATAAACAGCAAAATAATAAAAGCTAGATAGCATGAAAAAGGTTAGAAACAGAAATGGTATAGTAACCACCATAATACTCTGGGATTGACCATTGGCACAGGCATTTTGTCTCAGCTCTTGGGGAGACTTCCATCTTTAAAATCTCTTTCACTCACATTGCCTCCATGTTTCCCTTATTTGTTGAAGGGAGATATTTGTGACATTTAAGTCAGAAAATAAGGATTGGCACAGACAACCAATTTAGAGTTTTACAGATATTTTAAAAGCCCTTTTACGTTCAGAGCCATAACACAAAAATGTCAAGAGGGTTCAAGATTCCTCAGCAAATGATCCTTCTGTATGTTTTTCTTCTGTATGCCTCAGATACGTTATGAAGGAACCTGTACTAAATGATGATCTCCCAAGTCGTCTACTCCATGGAGCCATCAAGGTGAAATCTACAGTGAAAGAGCTCATGGAAACTTCTGCCATCTTTGATGATGGAACAGTGGAGGAGAACATTGATGTCATTGTTTTTGCAACGGGATATACTTTCTCTTTTCCCTTCCTTGAAGATTCACTTGTTAAAGTAGAAAATAATATGGTCTCACTGTATAAATACATATTCCCCGCTCACCTGGAGAAGTCAACCCTTGCATGCATTGGTCTCATCCAGCCCCTAGGTTCCATTTTCCCAACTGCTGAACTTCAAGCTCGTTGGGTGACACGAGTTTTCAAAGGTAAGTGTGTGGGCAGGTGAGTGGCTAAGGGTTTCAGATCTGTTGAAGTTTGCTCAATAATGATAAGAAGGTTACCCGGGATAAGAAGGTTGCCAAGAAAACATTTGACAACCTTGGCTGCTCCCACAAGATTAACGTTCTAAAATGTTAGTGGAGAATTCAAAGAGTAACAAATACAGGAATTTAGTAATAATAAATATCTGCAATCATCCCTTTAAAATATTAGACAGTCAAGAGAATTTCAACTAGCATAAAGCTAAGTACATATTAACTTTTCTTTGAATCATGAGAGGTAAGTTTAAGAAAAACATCTATGTCTCCTGGTTTTACCTATGTGGTGTTTAAAAATTCCTCAGCATATGTGCAAATCAATTTAACTCCTAATACCTGAGCAGCTCAACCTCACAAATCCCTACAAGTTATAAAATTATTGAAAAGTTTCTTTCTGAGTGTCTGTGTAGCACTTCATACTCCTCAGAAGGGTGTTATTTCCCTGCCTCCAGGGTTCAATTCTGTTCAGCAAAAGTTTACTCAGTACCTAGCCCTGTGCTGGGAACTGGTGGGACAGAGAGAAATTTAAACAGATCATTTCAACATAATATGACACATGCTTTGATTAATATACAGAGCGCTCAGGGAAGGAGAGAAAAGGCACTTATCACAGTAGAACAAGGGGAGGGCACATGATAAAGGAAAACTTCCTGATAACTGCATTTTCTCAGGGGCAGAAAAGGGGATTGCCTGAACAAAAGCATAGAGGCAATGATGCATATGGAAAGGCACATGTTATTTTACATTCCTACAGCATGACCTATGCGACAGAGATTGATGAGAGATTACTCTTGGAGAAGAAGGAGACGGGACACAGGAATTCTTAAGACATGCTATGGAGCTTACGTTATAAAATATAGATCCATTCTTCCCAAATATGGCTACACATGAAAGTCATCTGATGAATCCTTAGGGACCCTGATTAAGTAAGACTGGCTGGAGAATCTGGAATCTGATTTTAGAAAACTCTTCAGCCAGGAGCACCAATGAAGCAAAAAATAGGCATTAGCAGATTTACACTTTAGATAGATTGTTTCAGCAGTAGTGTGGAATACAGAGTTGAAAGTGGGGAAAGACTATAGCCTCGAGGATGAAAGAGAAGGCTACATTTACCTATGCTAAAATATGATGCATATTGGGCCAGGGCAGAGATACAAAGTGGAAAGGAAGCCATAAATATGAGAAATCATTAAGGAAAAATCAGCAGGATGTCATGATTGGTTCAATCTGGGAAAGTCAGAGAAATCGAGAGGAAGCAAAGAGGACTTACAGATCTCTGGCACTGGAAACTGGGTGGACAGTGGTGCTGTGAATAAAGAGGGGGTGTGCAGAAGATGATGCAAGTCTGGACAAAAGGGCTTCAGTGAGGAGCTCAGGTTTAGACTACTTAAATATGAGATGTCTGATGACTCTAAGTAAGGGGACTCGACCACATTTCAACACATTCAAAGCGCAGGGTACACTTGTGGGCAGGCAACGGAGTCATGAGCACACAATAATAACTCTTGCATCAATCTTTCTTTATCTCTACTGCCCTACTCTCATCTCTCAGCAGGTTTATGTCAACGGCCTCTTTACTGGTCTCCCCAAGTTTGGTCTTGCATCCCTGGAGTCCATTTTCCTAAATTCAGTAGCCAGACAGATCGTTCCAAAACATAAGTCTGGTCTTTTCATCTCATGCAGAAAATTCCTCCACAGCCTCCTGTCACCTTGAGGATAGAGCCAAACCACTAGACATGGCTGCCAGGCTCCCAGACACACTCCCCTTTTCCAGCCTCTTCTTTTGGCCCTCTCCATCTCACAGTCCCGCTGTAGACTGTGCTCCCTGGACAGTGTCACATAGAGTGCTATGGGAGTGGCACCCCCTGAAGTTCAACAGCACAGAAGCCCTGACTGGCATGACAGGGTTCAATGGCCAGAGTTTAATCTTAAGTTATTAACAACTAGATAAAGTAATGATATTGACTCAAACTTACTATTCAAACCAACCTTTTATTCCTTAGGTTTGTGTAGCCTGCCCTCAGAAAGAACTATGGTGATGGACATGATCAAAAGGAATGAAAAAAGAATTGACCTGTAAGAATTTTTTTTAATTCTTTACATGGAGCAGTGTTTCTCGAAGTACAGTGATCTAACTACTTACAAGAACCACCTAGCTGCCTGATAAAATGCACATTTCTGAGCTATAGCCCAGATGATTAAATCAGAGGCTAAAAATGTGCGTTTTTATCTTCTTCCTAGGCGATTCTTATACATACTAGGTTAAGAGCCAAATACTTAAAGATAAGAATTGTACCAAATAAGAGCATTTCTCCTTGGCTTAATTTCATTCCAGTTTTATATGATGGCCATGTCAGATTCCATAACTTCTCAAGCCACCTACACTCTGTGGTTAGAGAGGGAATGGGATGAGACAGTGGTGGTGATAGTAGCCTGAATATCTATGAAAAGTTAGCCAGAGTATCCCCATCAAAATAAGTTAGGAAGGAGTTGGTGTGAAGGTTCAAGAATTTGTACTTTGCAATGAGGTGTAATGGGGTTCAACAGTGATTGAGCACCCTTGGAAAGTTGATTTGGGGCTTACATCGGGGTAAGAAATTATCTCATGTTCAAATTCAAATTTATCTAACATTTATTGAGTATCTACTATATGCCATCCAGACTGCCAGATACTTTAGTAATTTAACAAGCAAATATTAAGCCTCTCCTCTGAGCAAGACACCAAGCTATGCCTTCATATGCATTATCTCATGAATCCCTGCAGCCATCCTGGCTCCTACGTTCTTGCCTGGAGATTTGCCACTGCTTAAAAAAATGCCAAATAATGGTTATCAATCTTGTCACATTTCTAGAGCGTCCAAGAATCCATGGCTCTTTATTTGAGGGCCTATTCTCAATCTGGGATATGCACCTCCTGGTGCAATAAACTCATACTTCCCACCAGAGATTCATTCAAAACTCATTCATGTATTCACTCATTCCTTCATTCCTTCAGCAGTTTTGAATACCTAATATTCTAGATAACTTAGAACATTTTGTGAATATTCCCTTTTTACTTTCTTCACTAAGGTTTGGAAAAAGCCAGAGCCAGACGTTGCAGACTAATTATGTTGACTACTTGGACGAGCTCGCCTTAGAGATAGGTGCAAAGCCAGATTTCTGCTCTCTCTTGTTCAAAGATCCTAAACTGGCTGTGAGACTCTATTTCGGACCCTGCAACTCCTATCAGTATCGCCTGGCGGGGCCTGGGCAATGGGAAGGAGCCAGGAGTGCTATTTTCACCCAGAAACAAAGGATACTGAAGCCGCTAAAGACTCGGTCCCTCAAGAATTCATCTAATTTCCCAGTTTCCATTCTTTTGAAAATCCTGGGCCTTCTTGCTGTTGTGGTAGACTTTTTTTGCCAACTTCAGTGGTCCTAGTCAGTGTAACGCTTTGGGATTTATTATCTTGTCAGTCACTACCTCTTAAAAAAAAGACTAAAAGAAAAAAATATTAAATTCATCTTCTAATTATAAATTTTAGAATTAGGTAGAACAAGTGAGGGGGAATTGTAGAAAATTAGCAGAATTAGGTCTATGTACAAAACCAAAATTATGTCATGAAATTTCTTTGCCATTCCACGTTTCCCTCAGTTCATCAAAGTTGCCAAAAAGTAAAATAAAATAATACCGTCTCATGTAAATAGTGCTGCCAACCCTGATATAGGGGAGTTGTATGGAAAAATAGTAGATTTACACAGCATGAAAAGCAGCCTATGGTTTAAATTATTGGACAATTTAAATTGTGGGTAAATATTTAAAATTCCTGAACAATGTTTTTGATGGTCTTCTATCCGCTCTACCTGGTAACAACGTTCTCAAGATGTGAGAACGTTGTTACCAGGTAGAGCGGATAGAAGACCACCATGTTTCATTTGCTCAGTGGGAATCACTCAAAACTACTAGAGAAAAAGTGAGAGGATAGACTTAGGAAACATCAGTAATGCTCAGATGAACTTTTGGGAGCTCATATTAAGATGAGGCTCTTTCCATGAACTGTGCTTTGGAAGAGAAGCTCTGTTACAAGCCCAAACCAAGCACTTCAAAGAGAGAACAAAGGTCAGAGATGTTGAAGATTTCAGCACATTTCTCTTCTTATTTCTACCAAGCCTTTGTAAACATTGTTCTTCATTTTGGCCTGAATTTCTCCCTCAGGGATGTAGAACTATGGAATGTCAGTCTCTGTAGTTGAAACTTTTTCTTTAAAATCCAATTAAGTTACACCAGGATTTACAGGCAAGATTTTTTTTTCCATTGTTCCCATGAGCAAATTTAATTTAAAATAAGTGTAAATGAGGTATACACTTAGTTCTTAGTTTAAAAAAATGTATTGCTTTGGTAATTATTAAACATTATTTGTAAGCCACTGTATTAATAATACTAATAAAATTTATCATGTCTTTATAGCAAGGGTCAGTGAATTACTACTGCTTATGGGCCAAATCTAGCTTACCACCTGTTTTTGTAAATAAAATTTTATAATGGCACAGAGCCACACTCATTCATTTATTTTCTGTGGTTGCTTTCAAGCTACAATTGTAGAACTGAGTAGTCACAGCAGAACCTGTGTGCCCCCCAAAGCTAAACTGTTTACATTCTCAACCATTACAGAAAAAGTTGGGCAATTCCTGCTTTATAATATGCAAGGCATTGTCCTGTTTGGCATAACTGCCTTATTTCATCATTATCACTATTCATTTAGTAGCTATGATTGTTATCCTATGTCTACAGTGGAAAAGATTAAAAAGCATTTGTTAGGTTGATGCTAAATCGATGCAGAAATACAGCTCCACTAGGAAAATATGATTAAATGTATATTCCTAAAACATTTAGAAATCCCTTGAAATCTTTTCAAATATTCTGCTATCTTTGAAAAATGTAAGTAGTTTATTTCTAGAGAACCCTGCTAGTGGGGTCGCCCCACGTTGGGCATCACATTGGGACCACCACCTGCTGAGGTCTGTCCCATAGACTTCAGCTACATGACAGATAAATAAATGCACTTAGACAAAGAATACAGTGAACAAGTGGGCTGAGGTGTCATGAGTCACTCACAGAAAGGGATCACAGCTACATGACGCTCACTAGTTCACCCTCTCCCCATTATTCAGTATAGATTTAATAACAGAGGCTTTAAGTCAACACATTTGTAGAGAAAGATTACAGGGCAGGTTCCAATGCCCAAAGCAAACATCATTAGTGGATAATATCCCTAGTCAACCTCCCCCGAGAGGGCCATCTGGCTCAAAGGTTAATTCTAAGACTATATGAGAAACAAGTTGCAGTAGTTAGGTAAACTCCTCCAAATACCCTAGCTACTTGCTTTACTTATTAACTAAATGTAAGGGGGATTTAGGCTGTCTTCAAATGAAACTTCTACTGAAACTATGAAAAAACCCTTAGGCCTTCCAAAAGGGTTTGAGACTATATTCTATAAACTTTCTCTACTATTTTTCCCTTAACATTTTTGCCACCACCCTGAGTGAATTCCCACACCCTGCCTCTGAGGTTGACTCAAAAGTTAAGTAAGGCTCATCAGACTATCCTTCTGCCTCCATATATCCTGAACATCACACTACCCAGGAAAACTATCTAGAGTAGTTTGTTCCAAAATATTAGCCACAAACCACATACATCACAACTTAGGGAGCTTATAAAAGTAAAGATTCCTGAATATAAACAGTAATAACTCAGACCTGCTGAACAGAAATCTCTGATGAAATCTGCAGTTTTTGTAAGATCCCCAGAAGATTCCTGTGTACATTAAATCTAGAAACCATTAGTTTGAGATCTCTCAAAAAAAAAAAAACCTGCTTTCAGAAAGTAGCCCACAAAATTCCCCATTCTTCAAGGACAAATTTATCCTTATGTTCAGCCTTGGTGTCACAGTTGCAGTTCACAATTTTTGTTCCTCTCCTAAAAAGAATGTTAACTGGTTATCACCTTCAATAGTTTCAATGCATCACCCAAAGTTATGTGTTTAAAACTTACAACAGTATTGGGAGGTGGGGCCTAATGAGGTGCTTAGGCGAAGTCTCTGCCCTCATGAAAAGATCAATCTCATTATCTCAGGAGTGTGTTTGGTTATAAAAGCAAGTCTGGCTCCCTCTTTTCCCCACACGCTCTCTTTCCCTTCTGCCTCCACCTTTGCCATGGGAGGACACAGCAAGAAGTCCCTCATCAGATGGCAGTCGTTTGACCTTGAATTTCCTAGTCTCTACGACTAAGCCAAATAAATTTCTGTTTGTTATAAATTACCCAGTCTCAGGTATTGTTACAGACGCACAAAACGAACCAAGACACCACCCTTTTGCAAAATCTCCCCTTGTGATAGCTTCCTTTACTAACCTTTCATTTTAACTATTCTCTATATGATGGTAATTTTTTATATCAAAAGCTAAATATGACACACTTGTTCTTTACAGAAAGAAAGATATTTTAAATAAAATACTAGGACCATGGTTTGTAATAAAATTTGAAACAATAACTTTAAATAATACAGATTGAAAATGCTTAACCCAGAAAGAATCCAGCATCCATGTTTTAATGAGGATAAAAAGAGAAACTTCTTTCTTATCATCAATCTTTCATCCTGGAAGCTGCTGCTACTGACCTGCATCTTTGGCTGTTTCCAAGGAGGCAGAATGTGTTAACACTGAACAGGACTCACTTTCTTGTCCATTATGCCCTGCGACTAAATAGATTAATGAAGTTAAGAAAAAGGCTTCTAAGACTAGATTCTACTTAATCCAGGTAAGATGTCAAAATGAGACTAAACATGCAAGGGTTTTATTAATAAAAATACCCATATGAAGGAAAATAAGGAGAGAGTATGCTAAGGTTTGAGCATGTCCCCCAAAAGTCCGTGAGTTGGAACCTTATGCTTGCTAAGATTTGGGTGCATGGTGCTTGGCTTTGGTTTGCTCCCTTGGTCTTACTTTCCCAAAAAGAAAACCTCCAAGCTTGGGGCATCCTATTTATTCCCATCACCTGGCAGGATTTGCAGGATAATCGCTCAGAACTAGAATATTGATTCGGATTTTTATGTTACCCATCCCTTTTGTTCTTTCTGAGCTGCAGCCAGGGATTGCCGGTTGGTTCACAGGAGCAAGCAGGGTTAGTATAAAATGTAGGCAAAAACTCAAAAACAATTAATGAGTTTAGAATTTAGTGCTAAATGTATGATGAGTCTTGAAACATAATTTCTCTCTCTCTCTCTCCAGTCCTCATTTTTGTTAAGAAACAAATGATTATAGGAATTAGTTGTTTAAATAGACTTTAGTCTTATACTTGGCCTGGCTGTTTGCATAAAGTGCCACAAGAATAATTATTTCAACATAGACCTTTTAGATTGGCCTTGATGGAAGTCTGTTCCACAAGGAGTCTCAGATAAGACCTTTTAAAGCTGAGCTCATCCATGGGTTTGCATCCTTAAACACCTGTAAGTTAGGTGATTCTCTCCTCATAGGGTCCCAAGATAAACTTGGAGCTCCTAGACCTATTAGAAAGTGACATTCTTTACTGACCACAGGTCAGGAACACTGTACAAGGACTGTGTAGACAAGGGTATAAGGCCAGTTTTCAACTGGGATTTTATTGGCTCTGGAAAGTCAAGATTGACTCCTTAAAGGGAAGCATACCCTTCCAGTCAAAGCCTTGGTAAAATAACCACTTTCTCAAATTATGTCCTGTTGCAAAAGAAAAGTGGATTTTTATTGCACTGATGTGAACAACTATATTGCCATAAGTTCAGAATACTCACAGATAGGCTATAAATAGGTCTTATTGGGTGAAAATGAAGAAAAAAAGGAAACAGGAACTCTCCACAAAGCCAGAGTCCCCTGCTAGAGTGCTTCCCACCTGGCGATTCAAATTCCAGGTTTCATACACGAAGAGAAGGGACCAGGCTCCTCCCCACTGCAAAAGGTGCAAATTTCCTCCACCCCAGTGCACAGGCTGGTTGGAGTTGTTCTAGGGACCTCCTCCCACCCGGCTGTCTCAATGCTACTCCACTATTGCCTCCCCAGTCTCTAATAGTTGAAATTCCATCCTTCCCACAGGTCAAATGCTGCTCTCCCTCAAGCTTTCCTGAGTCCCTCCAGCCCGAAATAGTCTTCTCTGCTTCTGCATTACCAAACCATTTTGTTTTGACTCTGCAATAATGTTTACCTTCTTGCCTTCTGGGACTTGCTTCTCATGTGGGTATTTATTGCTATAAATTTCCCTCTAGACACTGCTTTAAATGTGTCCCAGAGATTCTGGCATGTTGTGTCTTCATTCTTATTGGTTTCAAAGAACATCTTTATTTCTGCCTTCATTTCATTGTTTATCCAGTCGACATTCAGGAGCAAGTTGTCCAGTTTCCATGTAATTGTGCAGTTTTGAGTGAGTTTCTTCATCTTGAGTTCTAATTTGATTACACTGTGGTCTGATGGACTGTTCATTATGGTTTCTGTTCTTTTGCATTTGCAGAGGAGTGATTCACTTCCAATTATGTGGTCAATTTTAGAGTAAGTGCAATGTGGTGCTGAGAAGACTGTATATTCTGTGGATTTGGGGTGGAGAGTTCTGTAGATGTCTATTAGGTCCACTTGGTCCAGATCTGTGTTCAAGTCCTGGATGTCCTTATTGATTTTTTTGTCTCGTTGATCTGTCTAATGTTGACAGTGGAGTGTTAAAGTCTCTCACTATTACTGTGTGGGAGTCTAAGTCTCTTTGTAGGTCATTAAGAACTTGCTTTATGTATCTGGGTGCTCCTGTATTGGGTGCATATATATTTAGGAGAGTTACATTGTTCCCTTTACCATTATGTCATGCCTTTCTTTGTCTCTTTTGATCTTTGTTGGTTTGAAGTCCATTTTATCAGCGACTAGGATTGCAACTCCTGCTTTTTTTTTTCTGCTCTCCCTTTGCTTGGTAAATCATCTTCCATCCCTTTATTTTGAGTCTATGTGTGTCTTTGCACATAAGATGGGGCTCCTGAATACAGCACACCAATGGGTCTTGACTTTTTATACAGTTTGCCAGTCTGTGTCTTTTGATTGAGGCATTGAGGCCATTTACAATTAATATTAATATTGTTATGTGTGAATTTGATCCTGCCATTTTGTTACTGGCTGGTTTTTTTTGCCCATTAGTTGATGTGGCTTCTTCATTGCCTCATTGGTCTTTACCATTTGGTACATTTTTGGAGTGGCTGATACTGATTGTTCCTTTTCATGTTTAGTGCTTTCTTTAGAAGTTCTTATAAGGCAGGTCTGGTGGTGACAAAGTCTCTCAGTAGTTGCTTGTCCATAAAGGATTTTATTTCTCCTTCACAATGAAGCTTAGTTTGACTGGATATGAAATTCTGGGTTGAAAGTTCTTATCTTTAAGAATACTGAATGTTGGCCCCCACTCTTTTCTGGCTTGCAGGGTTTCTGCCAAGAGATCTGCTGTGAGTCTGATGGGCTTCCTGCCCTTTCTCTCTGGCTGCCCTTAGCATTTTTTCTTTCACTTCAACGCTGGTGAATCTGACCATTACGTGCCTTGGGGTTGCTTTTCTTGAGGAATATCTTTGTGGTGTTCTCTGTATTTCCTGGATTTGAATGTTGGCCTGCTTTGCTAGGTTGGGGAAGTTCTCCTGGATAATATCCTAAAGAGTATTTTCCAGCTTGGATTCATTCTCCCCTTCACATTCAGGTACACTGATCAAGTGTAGATAAGGTCTTTTCACAAAGTCCCATATTTCTTGGAGGCTTTGTTCATTTTTTACTGTTTTTTCTCTAGTCTTGCCTTTTTGTTTTATTTCATTGAGTTGATCTTCACTCTGATATCCTTTCTTCTGTTTGATCAATTTGGCTGTTGAAACTTGTGTACACTTTGTGAAGTTCTCATGCTATGGATTTCAGCTCCATCGTGTCATTTATGTTCTTCTCTAGTGTGGTTAGTCTAGTTAGCATTTCGTCTAACCTTTTTTCAAGGTTTTTAGCTTCTTTGCATTGGGTTAGGACATGCTCCTTTAGCTCAGAGAAGTTTGTTATTACCCACCTTCTGAAGCCTGCTTCTGCCAATTCATCAAACTCATTCTCCATCCTGTTTTGTTCCCTTGCTGATGAGGAGTTGTGATCCCTTGGAGGAAGAGGAGGAGAGGCGTTCTGGTCTTTGATGGTTTCATCCTTTTTGCGCTGGTTTCTTCCCATCTTCTTGGATTTACCTGGCCTTGATCTCAGGCAGCTGCTTGATGATGTAGTCTTTCCCTTGCCTGCCTGTAGAGGCACTGCTGGGCTGTCATGGATGCAGTCCGGCTGCTGTTCAGGCTTCCTGTGACTTTTGTTTACACCGGGAGATTAGGCCCACCTCTGTAATGGTCACCCTTCCCCCCACCTAGCTCAATCCTTCCAGGTCAAGCTCAAACTGATGTGCTGGCTGCAAAGCAGGAGGGCTTCAGCCTGCTGGGCTTTGTGGGGGGAGGGACCCGCCTAGCCTATCACCTGCATCCCTGCTTTTAGCACCCCCTCTCTCCGGGGGGCCAGTAGCTCTCCCAACCAGCCAGTGCAACCACCTAGATCTGTTCTGACAATCTGTGGCACCGACTGGAGCTGCTATTCAGCTCTATGCTAGTAATTCGGGCACTTGTCAGCCCGGCAAAAATTTCCTGGTCTGTGGGTTGTAGAGGCTTTGGGAGAAGTGCAGTATCTGGACCGGTGTGCTAGCCGGGGGAAGCCCTTGATCCTCCGGTCAGATGCCCTTCCCGGGTGGAGCGGCACCCCGCCCCACCTCAGTTTGGCCTCTTTGGGCTATGCCCACTGTCCAACCAGTCTGATTGAAATGAATCTGGTACTTTGTTTGGAGATGCGAAGATCACTCATTTTCTGCATCTCTCTCACTGGAAGCTGTGCACCGGAGCTGTTTCAATTCGGCCATCTTGGCAGAAGTCCAAAATAAAAACTTTAGGCAAGTTATTTAGCATAGTTTATTTGAGCAAACAAGTGATTCATGAAATGGGCAGTACCCTAAACCAGTGAAGGTTCAGAAGACTCTACCTTGCAATCTGGGCAGTCTATATTCATAGATGGAAAAAGGAAGTGACATACAGAAATAGTCTGATTGGTTACAGCTTAGCACTTGCCTTATTTAGACATATCTGAGCAGTTTGCAGCCTTTGATTGGCCAAAAGCTCAGTTGCTATGGTTAACTCAGACTCAGTAACTTGTTACAAGAATGTAGTCTTAAGGTAGGTTTCATATATATATATATGTATGTACATGTATATATATATGTTTATGTATATGTACACACATATACATATACATTTTACATATATATATATAATTAGGTTATAATTTGTTTCATGTAGAGACAGCTTTAGTCCAAGTTTCAGTTTAACAATTCCCCTTTTAATTTTGAGAAATTGACCATAACCTAGGTACTGACACCAATTTTTTTCACCATCTTAATGGACTTGTTTGGTCTCAGCAGAAAATTCATGATTCACAATGTCGAATTTGTTGGATTATTCTTTATGCTTTCTTGATACTTTTGTTTTTCTAACTATAATGATATCAGTTGATGTATGACAGATGGCTTCATATGAGCATTTAAGACTCTTAAGGGGCCAGGTATGGTGGCTCACACCTGTAATCCCAACACTGTGGGAGGCCAAGGTGGGTGGATTGCTTAAACCCAGGAGTTTGAGACCAGTGTGGGCAACATGGCAAAACACCTTCTTTACAAAAATACACAAACATTAGCTGGACGTCGTGGTGCACACCTATAGTCCCAGCTACTCTGGAGGCTGAGGTGAAAGAATGGCTTGAGTCTGGGAGGTGGAGGTTGCAGTGATTGGTGATCACACCACTGCACTCCAGCTTAAGTGATAGAGCCAGACCCTGTCTCAAAAAAGAAAAAGAAAAAGAAAGAATCTTAAGGGGTACAATACATTTGGAAGAATATTATGATAGTTATCAGGAGGAAAAATATAAAAACTTGAAGCATACTACTTAACAGGAGTCTCTACAAACCAAAATCATCAAAATTAAGCAATTTAAAGTTCAGGCAATAATAAAGACAATTCAACAGTATTCAAGTCCTATTGATTATAGTCTTTGTTCAGTATATGACAGTGATTAAGAACCATAGCTACTAGTAAAATGGCCTGCTTTAAAGAGATGCCTGTTTCTGTAGTTAGCCTCATAACACAAGTCATACTAGTCTGAAGACCTACTAAGAGACACATAAAGATTTTTAAATCTTTGAATATTAGCCCCAATGATTAGACTAAAAATTAAAAAAAAAAAAAAAAAAAAACTTGCAACAGCCAAGACTTCCAACCACCATCCCACCATTCAGGATACCTGCAAATCAACTGTTAGCTGCTCCTGTAAACACATTATGTGTTCCTTTCCCTTGAGAAATTTCCTTGATGTGTTTGGTGGCAGTGTCTAGAGAAACATCAGGATCAGCCACATTTTAAACTTAGTTTTTTGTAGTAGTAAAATCACGAGAAAGATAAGTACAATGTTCAGGTTTTTATAGCACATACACAAGTCCTCAACCTAGGCAAAGAGGAGAGCTGCGTGATGCTCCATTAAGTGTTTTTGTTGAACGTGAATATTTTCATATACCTTTCAAAGAGCAGCTTCTATGCATCTGAACTTCTAGAGGTCAGATTGGCTACAAAATCTAAGATTTTACCCAATTTACAGACTATCTTCAAATTCTATATAACCAGCACCCCAATACTGCCAAGAGTGTGCCACCAGTAGAGGTCAGATTGGCTACAAAATCTAAGATTTTACCCAATTTACTGACTATCTTCAAATTCTATATAACCAGCACCCCAATGCTGCCAAGAGTGTGCCACCAGTAGCCCCACTAAAACATTTCCTTCAAGGAAACTAACTTATCTCCATCTATTTCAAGGTTTGTACTAATTTTGGCTATTGATCGCTTTGGCCTCTGGTTATGAAAAATATAATGGGAACTTTCAGGAAAAGGTATTCAGAAGGTGGGAGGGAGCCAGGTCAGATAGCAAAATCTGAACCAATGAGGAAGAGGTAAGTAAATTCCCTGCAGTCCCAATGTAGGCCCTCAGGGGCTAGGAAAGATGGCCACCTAGTGGTGTTTGAGCAGAAGTTAAATTTGTCCACAAGTCCACTCCTAAAGTACAGTGAGAAACTTATTTAAAGGGTATGCTGTAAGAGTGCCTAACCACATTTAATGGAAAACGAATTTCTGGATTTCATTCAGTGACATCATATAATCAATTATTCATATCTGCATTGGTAGTACCCAGATCTTTAATACATGATGCCTAAAAACACAGTATACCTTTTACAGACATCACTCAGATACATTTTCTATATTTGGTAACAATTAGGTTATTCATTGGAAAGTTCATGATACTATTTCTAGTGAGTGTAGAAATGCAAGTAGCAGTAATGTCTAGAATTTTAGGGATAGCTTTCCACTCTTCCTTTTGGGTTTCATGATGACTCTCAATGGGAACACAGACAATGGAGAGAAATTATTTTCCAATATGAGGGCATTAGCCTACAAACCCAACAGTTGCTCTCATTTCTTTCTAGGGTATAAGATTTTGATAAAGCCATCCACAGATTATGGTCACATGGATTTTCCTTTAAAGAAAAGGAAGGGATTCAGACAGCAGAAAACTAAGCAAAAAAGGGAGAAATAAGGCTTTCATGGTGACAGAGAAATCTTAATCCATGATCTTGGGAAAATGTCTATGTCTAGTATACCAGCTGCTTCTGGGGAAAAACTTCCCTGGTCATCTTTACCTTAAGGTCTCCAACAAGAGTACATAAGGAGTCTGGAGGAGCCCTTCTTAGTAAAAAGATGTGAATATAAGACTCAAGACCTGGGGGTTTTGCTGCAGAAAAGAATTTGGTATAGTCCCTATCAAGGGCCGTTTTTCTCTGCCACCATTTCCAAAAGACCCAAACTGTTTGTTCTAAATTATGAAAGGTCTGGTTGTCATCAATTTGTGAGTCACAAAGGATTTTTCTTACCTAGTGAAAATATGCTTTGGCATAATGCTTTAAAGCCTGACACTATTGAGTCATGTCAGAGTTTACAAAAGCAGGAGATCCATAGGTTTTATTACTATAATTTCAAATATTTTATAATTTTTATAATTTCAAATATTTAATTTCATAAGCAGTCAACCTAGGTATCTAGTGAGAATTAGTCTGATTGCCATCAGTTGTCCAGTGAAATGAGTACCTCTATCACTGAAGAATCCTCCAGGAATGAATGATAAAGGAAACACATTTTCTTTTTTTCTTTTTTTTTTTCTTTTTTTTTTAAGACGGGGTTTCACCATGTTGGTCAGGCTGGTCTTGAACTCCTGACCTCAGGTGATCCGCCCGCCTTAGCCTCCAGGGTGCTTGGATTACAGGTGTGAGCCACCACGCCCGGCCAAAATTTTTTTATTTTATTTATTTATTTTTGAGATGGAGTTCGCTCTTGTTACCCAGGCTGGAGTGCAATGGTGCAGTCTCAGCTCACCGCAACCTCCGCCTCCTGGGTTCAGGCAATTCTCCTGCCTCAGCCTGCTGAGTAGCTGGGATTACAGGCACGCGCCACCATGCCCAGCTAATGTTTTGTATTTTTAGTAGAGATGGGGTTTCACCATGTTGACCAGGATGGTCTCGATCTCTTGACCTCATGATCCACCCGCCTCAGCCTCCCAAAGTGCTGGGATTACAGGTGTGAGCCACCACAACCAAACACATTTTCTAATATACTTTAGCTACGATTATGGCATCAGCCTTCCTGCATGGGAAAGCACCTATACAACCAGAAAAGATACATCTAATGTGCACTTGAAGGAAAGACATCTGTAAGTGTTGAAATGATCCTGCAGGTGTGTATCACCTGAAGTTTTTATTTCTTACCAGAACTATGAGTTTGACAATTTATAGCCAAAATTGGTTATAAATTTTAGCAAATTTAAAACAGTCACCTCATCAATATTCTTCATAATTTGAAACATTTTATCTCTTTCATGATGAATATGGAATGCAGAGTTTTTAATAATGGAAGCTTTAAGGACTCAGGAAGGACCAAGCAGCTGTCTAGATTCTTCATGAGTCCACACTTAATATTGCATTTACATCTTTTTAAATATCAATTTTGTTTATCCAATTCAGGTGAATAGCACTGCTTATTAAGTAGGATATCATAGGTAATTTGACAGCAATTAGTCTTTTAAAGTTTATACAGATTGCATATCTTAACAATTTCAGTACTGGCTGACTTAGCATAAAAATTTGCCATAACATTTCACTGATATCTAATTAATTCTTGTCCTGATATATGTTGGGTTCACAGTTTCATGAACTAGTCGATTTTTTCATTAGAGTTTTAGAATTCTTACCCAGTCCAATGGTATGAGATTAAAGTTATCAGAAACCTGTATTTGTCGGTGTCCTTTTCATGAATCTTCCTGAAGATGAAACACTTCGGGCTTATAGTTGCTCAGAAAAATACCATAGTAAATAATTAACCATCTATGAATGACAAGACTAGGGACAAAGGAAAGAAAGAAAAAGACCCAATGAAAATTTACTACACTAATGATGAAATTGACAAGGAAATGAAGTTAATTCTCTTTCATACAACATTTTAAGATAATAACTAGAATTATGACTACCAACATTATACAAGGGCTATTTGATTTCTATGAATTTCATACAGTTTTCAAACCATATAGTAATAACACATACACACAAAAATAACCCAAAGAAGATTAAGCATTATTTATTTTTGACAATACTATTCATATAACTAAATGTATCAAAGAAGTCCAAATATCTTATTATCTATCTTTGTAAGGAAAGATATCCTTTTGATGTGTTCCAAGGGCCCATGTGGAAAATGTCAAAGTTAATTCAAGGTCAAGAAAAAGACTTAATTTTACATTTTATTTTTGGGAAGTCTATCTAAAATATCAAAGGTTTGAAACATTTGAGCAAAATATTTAATAGTATCTCAGGTCACTATAACAGTAGTAATTTATTTAACCAAAGTGACAATTAAAAGATTTCAAAGGCAAATACAGAAAGTTACATAGTTGTAGAAAAACTTGCTCTCTTAATAGTGAGGATTCTGTTTTCTTAAGAAATCCGAAACCTAATAAAGGCAGCATGACGCACTGGACATTATCTCAGTAAAATATAGAATCTTTATCTCCTGTGCCAATTATTTAAAAGAGAAAGAAAAACCTTTCACAAGAAAAATTGGTCTGCTCCTGTTAGAATACAAAACTCTAGTTTTGTATTAGTATACTTCTCATATTAATACTAAATTTTTAGAAAAACTTGTAAATAATTACTTCTAATTCTAGCTAGCCTGGTCACACATAAAATTTATTCCACAAGATTTATTTTCTACATTGGAAGAACATACAAGGAAGAAAAGATTCGCCTTCCACAAACTCTCTACAACTTTTTCATCCATTCAGTTTTTGTCCTCTACTTTACCTCTTCTTATTTTGGAAAAATTAGTTATTCTACTTTAGGACAAAAATTACTCCTTTTTTCTTAACAAAACATAACATTCTCATATCTTATAGCTTTTCCTTATCAAAAGTAAATCTTACTTTCCTTGTATTGTTGCATATAGAGTTGTTTCCATTATTAGTTCTAGTAATTTTACTTACATGTATTAATTAGAATTCTTAATCTTCAGTGACTTTAATTTCCAGTGACCATTAGGAAGCAAGCAGTTATGAACTGTCACACCAGCAATCTGTAAATTGGCAAATGTATAATCATAGTTTCTAGAAGCACATGCTTTCTCATAGTAGAATTTGTCAGTGTGGCATAGAAGACATTTACTAACAGTCCCAAATATCCTTAGTCTCTCTGCAATACGAAACTGTAAAGGAGGCAAAATTGTATGTCTATCTTCCTATGGGTTTGGTTTTGTTTGTTTGCTTTATAGGCCTGAGAATTAAATTGTTGTTATTACAGATTACCCTCAGCCTCAACTTTCCATTCTTGATGATAACAATGTCAAAACTTAACCGGTACATAAAGAATATTGTTTACATGAGAACTTTATCTTACATCCATTTAACTCATTTTTTTAACAATTTCACTTGGATTGCTTGTAAAAGTTAAATATTAAACAGCTACTCATCATTTTAAATTATTGGTTTTGATGACTAGTTTTGATATACAGACATAAAATAAATTTATTTTATTGGTAAATCTAGATAGGAAAAGTCACGCATCTGTATTATATTTAGTACTGAAACTCTAGAGACTGCCTGTTCTAATTAAACCAACAGTATCCTAATTTATCAAAGATTACTCAAATCATGTGAACTTAACAACTATTTGGGTTAGTTCTTATTTTTCTGAACAAATCATTTATGTAAACATTTATTTTTATTAAATTCAATTAGACTTCTTTTACAACTTAATTTAGCAATATCATAAGTAGATAGAAAAATATTACACATATATATCATATATAGAGACATATATAAACATATAGACAAAAACAGATCTTGTAGCTTTCATTCTAAGATTTTAGCCATGTCCCTAGTGCAGTAATACAAGATCACTAATTTATTAAAGAATATTTGGATCAAGCTGGCATAGTGGCTCATGCATGTAATCCCAGCACTATGGGAGGTTGAAGCGGGAGGATCATTTGAGACCAGGAGTTCTAAATCAGACTGAGCAACATGGCAAGACCCTATCTTTACAAATGAATTTTTCAAATTACACAACTTTTTAAAAAGAACATCTGGATCTAAACATTTTCTGGTCATTAGAACTAGGATTTTTGCCCAATGGCTAAAGCTTTTGACTAATATTTTTAAAAAATACTTTTAAGAATTTTTTCATTTGCCTTCTGTAAGGAACCTTTTAAAGATAGAATCTTTGATTCATTTAATTTTTTAAATGCCTCTTTGTGCCACTTACAGAATGCATCCCATTGCTTTTTATTTTGTTTTTTGCATTTCTTTTTCTAATGCACTTTGCAAGTGAACAATTTGTCTATGTTAAAACATCACCACTGTAGTCACTAGAGTAAAGTTAACTCATTTTCCCCAAAATATACAGGCTCTGGGCCCATAATTTCTGTACGTAAAGGTAGCCAGTGTTGCAGAAAGTGGAGTCTCAGACTCCTTTTCTTTGAAAGGTACCTACTTGAGGCCTCTAAGTAGATCCAATCTAGTAATTATGAAGTCCAACTTGATCCTAGACTCAGTCCACTAAAAAGTGCTCAAATAAGGTTGGAGAGTTTATAACACAAATCCATGGAGCTCAAATTCAGGAGAGAATTCACCCACAACTCCAGTTATTACAAGAGATCAATGGACACAATGAGCCCTGGTGAGTACTTTCACTTGGTCACTCAGTGCTCCTCGTGGGGGGGGTCCCTGAAGGTCTATTCCAAATCCAACTTCTGATACCAATTGTTCAAAGAAAAGTTTTAGACAAATTAAATTTAACAGAGTTTATTTTAACAAATAAAAAATTTATTAATCAGGCAGCTCCCAGAACCAATAAAAGTCCTGAATGCTTCATCCAGAAAGATGAGCAGGCAGTATTTACAGGCAGAAAAAGGAAATTATATACAGAAAGAGCCTGATTGGTCACAGCATAGCATTTGCCTTATATGGACATGTCTGAGCAGTTTTCACCTGTGATTGGCTGAAAGCTCAGCTACTATAATTGAATTCTAAAAATGTACTCTCAAGTTAGGTGATAGGTTGTTTGGATTTTAAGTTGGAATATAGTTTCCTACAGAGGCATATTTAGGCCAATTTAATCAATGAATTTAATTTATTGCATGAATTAATTTATTAGATTAATAATTTATTGATTTTCACAATACAGTAATAGCAATTATACTTCACAACCAAAGTATTACTATAAGCCATTGGATCATTTTAGGTGTGGAAGGGACTGAACAGAATGCTCTTAGATAAGAAAACAGAGGCTCAGAGAAATCAAGGCACTGCCCAGGGTCACATGATCTGTTAAGTCTTCTGAATACTTGCTCTTTCCACTACCAGTCCAAACAAACCATTTTAAGAACTGGCTACTCAATTCCTGTAGATGAAAACGGTGTGTCTAAAATTTGTGCTTTAATACTTAGGTTTCCATCTACATGTGTTACATATCTGGGAAAGGAATTTTAATTACAACTAATAAAAAGAGTTTTATCATTAGACATCCCTACATTTTGAGCTGCTGGCTAATAGAGTAATTGATTATTAAGGAGCATCAATTTCTTTTGATGTTGAGCTATTTCAAGTTTCAACAACCTAAGTAACCTAGATAAAATACTAAAAGACACTACACGTTATAAACAATTCAATTTTATTTAATTATATTTAATTCTGACAACCTCTTTCATGCAACAGAAAGCCCAAAGACTCGGAATGATATGGTTTGGCTATGTCCCCACCCAAATCTCATCTCAACTTGTAATCCAAATTGTAATCTCCACATGTTGAGGGAGGGACCTGATAGGAGGTGATTGGATCATGGGGGTGATGGCCCCATTCTATTCTTGTGAGAGTGAGTGAGTTCTCACAAGATCTGGTTGTTTGATTAGTATCTGGTGCTTCCCCCTTCTCTCTCTTACCTGCCACCATGTATCCTGCCGCCATGTAAGATGTGCCTTGCTTCCCCTTCACCTTCTGCCATGATTGTAGGTTTTCTGAGGTTTCCCCAGCCATGTTGAACTGTGAGTCAATTAAACCTCCTGTCTTTATAAATTACCCAGTCTCAGGTAGTATCTTTATAGCAGCATGAAAATGGAATAATACACAGAATAAACACATTTTTTTCAAGTTATGTGGCCTACAAGTGGGCCCAGATGGGTTTTACTGCCAGGACAGTCTGACACTCAAGACTGTGCTAAATGCTGGTATATAGGATGATTAAGCTATTTTTTTAAATCATGTCTAATCTCTGCATTTTTCAGTGTGTGTCTTATATCCCAAATGGAGTACTATGTTAATCAGTTTTGTTCCCTCTTTATATACAAAAATTATGAATGATCCTCAAGAGTATTGAAAAGTTGATGAAACAACAAAAGAAAAAGAGGAAAAAAACAACAAGAGAAAAAAATAACAAGAGAAAAGTTGATGAACTACAAGTTGTCAAAGAAATTTCAGAAATTATTTTAAGATGGGTATGGTATGCATGCCTGTGGTCACAGCTAGTTGGGAGGCTGAGGTAAGAGGATCACCTGAACCCAGGAAGGATGAGGCTGCAGTGAGCCATGCTTGCGCCACTGCACTCCAGCCTGGGCAACAGAGTGAGACCCCGATTCCCCCTCAAAAAATCGTTTTAGTTTGTATCCACATTAATAAATACTGTAATAATTTAGGTATTAAGGTATCTGTATAAGAAAGGGAACTGCATTTGTTCAGTAAAAATGTCCTCATAAGTGCCTGAAGAGAACAATAAATACTTTGAAGGACCTTGTTTGGTGAAGAATTGCATTCTTTAGGATAACAGAATGTTCAGGTAATTTAGAAGAGGAAAGAAGGAAAGAAATTAAGAACAAAAAGAAAAGTGGGATAACAGAACACTGTGTAGGTTCAAGGTGACGTCTCCCTGTGCCCCTTTGAATATGCAGTAAAGTTATTAAACACAAAAAATTTGTAGCGGAGGTGGATTTTTTGTGGAACTGAAAAGGAGCTAAGCTCTATACACAGTTTGGTATGAGGCAAATATTAACAGCACAATCTGAGGCCAATGCAGACATGGAGAAAGCCATGAAGTAATAAGCAGACATCATGGGGACAGCTGGGAAATTGAAGGCATGTGATTGAAGGCATGTGCCTAGGTACAGGGAGACCCCAGCTTCTATCCAAGTTACATGAATCTCAAATAAGTCCTCAGGTTGCCTAAGCCTTAGAAAGGTTGCTAAAAATGGTCTGTGTATCACATAAGAGACCAGCTTGGAGTCCTTACTTTTATAAGACTCATAGTATCATAGAAAGACCTAGATATCCTCTTCAACCAAGGTCATATGGCTTCCAGTTTATTCATTTATTAAACATTTGTAGAGTACCTACTACATGTTAGGCACTGTGCTATGTCCGGGAACACCAAGAAGCACAAGAAAAAAACAATTGCAAACTTTTGAGCTTTAGTTAAGTTAGGCAACATTTACAAAGAACTTCTGCAAATATTATTTTACCTGATTCCCACCACAATATTGCGGGTTAGGCAAAGCAAAAATGATTAACCCACTCTACAGATAAAAACGTTAAGAAACTCACTAGCATCCTTTCTGCGTCACCCCATTATACTACTATACTATTCTAAATATGATACCAAGGGGGAGGTGCCAAGATGGCTAACTACAAACAGTGGCATTCAAAGTCTCCCATCGAACAAAAGCATAATAAGCATGTGAATCCTTCGCTGGCAACCAAGGTGTCCAGGTTCCTCGCCACAACTGACTAGGACGCTGGTGAGACCCACTGAGAGAAGGAAGAACATGGTGTGGCAGCTCACCTGAAAGCCAAATGGGGCCGGGCAGCCCCCTCCGCCCAGCCAAGGGAGGCGGTGAGCGTGCTACCCAGCCAGGAAAACTGTGCTTTTTCCATGGAACGATGCAACCCATGGATCAAAAAATTCTGCTCATGAACCCACATCACCTGGGCAGCATCCCAACCCCTGAACATGCAGACTGTTAACAGCCTTGCAGCTGAAATCAAACTCCTGTGGAGAGGGGCAGTCAGCACAGGGACTGCTGCTGCCTGCTAAGCCATTTGATCTCCTTGGAGGAGGGGCAGCCAGAACTGGGACTCACAACTGCCTAACAGGTGGAGCTCCCTGGGTGGGAGAAGGGCGGCACCCATCTCTATAGCCCCAGGATATGCTTTTCCCCTGCTGGAGCCAGCGAGGCTGGACGGCTTAGTCCCAAGATTTGTCCCCCACAGCCCAACACACCCGCTGAGGCAGTCTGCGGCCAGAGTCTCTTCAGGCCTGACCCTGACCCATCCTTCTTCAGTGGGCGGGGCTTTCCTGCAGGAAGTCCAATAACTCCTGCCAGAGGCTCGGGGACAGAAGCAGATCCCCGTAGTCCTGGGCCACTAGGGGGAGGGGTGGCCACAGTCTGCAAACCAGCAGACTTAGCCTTTCTTCCCGGTAGTTCTGAGGAATCCATGCAGCTCAGACAAGTGTGTTTCCCCCAGTGAGGCACACCCCCTCTACCAAGAGACAAAGTGCTTTATTAAATAGGTTCTGTTCCCCGTGCCACCCAACTGGGTGAGACTCTCCAACAGTGGTTATCAGACACCCCCATACAGGAGCAATCCTGCTGGCATCAATCATGTTGGTGTCCCTTGAGGTCAGAAGTCTTAGTTGAAGGAGCAGGTACCCATCTTTGCTGTTCTCCAGCTGCCTTGAGTGACATCTCCAGGCACAGGAGCAAATCAGATGATTAGGTCCTGAAGTGAACTCCCAGCAAACTGCAGCAGCCATACAGAAGAGGGACCTAACCATTGAAAGAAAAACGAATGGAAAGCAACAACAGCAGCATCAACAACAACAACAAAAAGCCGCCACAAAAACCCCAGACAAGGGTCAGTAGCCTCAAAGACTGAAACTAGACAAACTCACAAAGATGAGAAAGAATCAACAAAAAAATGCTAAAAAGCCAGAATGCCTTTCCTCCTCCAAATAATCACAATGTCTCTTCATCAAGGGCACTGAACTGGACAGAAGATCAGGTAGATGAATTGACAGAATTAGGCTTCAAAAGATGGGTAATGAAAGACTATACTGAGCTAAAAAAGCATGTTCTAATCAATGCAAAGAAGCTAAGAACCTTGATAAAAGGTTGCAGGAATTGCTAACTAGAATAATCAGTTTAGAGAGGAACATGAACAACCTAATGGAGCTGAAAAACACAGAACTTCATGAAGCATACATAAGTATTAATAGTCAAATCAACCAAGTGGAAGAATGGATATCAGAGTTTGAAGACCACCTTGCTGAAATAAGGCATGCAGACAAGGCTGGGGGGAAAATGAAAATGAACAAAGCTTCAAAAAAAAATGGGACTTTAGGCCGGGCGCGGTGGCTCAAGCCTGTAATCCCAGCACTTTGGGAGGCCGAGGCGGGTGGATCACGAGGTCAAGAGATCGAGACCATCCTGGTCAACATGGTGAAACCCCGTCTCTACTAAAAATACAAAAAAAAATTAGCTGGGCATGGTGGTGCGTGCCTGTAATCCCGGCTACTCAGGAGGCTGAGGCAGGAGAATTGCCTGAACTCAGGGGGCGGAGGTTGCGGTGAGCCGAGATCGTGCCATTGCACTCCAGCCTGGGTAACATGAGTGAAACTCCGTCTCAAAAAAAAAAAAAAATGGGACTTTATAAAAAGATCAAGCCTATGATTGAGTACCAGAGGGAGATGAGGAGAATAGAGACAAGCTGGAAAACACTCTTCAGAATATTGTCCAGGAGAACTTCCCCAATCAAGCAAGACAGGCCAACATGGAAATTCGGGAAGTACAGAGAATACCATTAAGATCCTCCATGAGAAGGCCAGCCCCAAGACACATAATCATCAGATTCTCCAAGGTCAAAATGAAGAAAAAACTGTCAGGGGCAGCCAGAGAGAAAGGCCAGGTCACCTACAGAGAAGCCCATCAGACTAACAGTGGACCTCTCAGCAGAAACTCTACAAACCACAAGAGATTGAGGGATAATATTTAACATTCTTAAAGAAAAGAATTTTCAACCCAGAATTTCCTATCCAGCCAAACTAAGCTTCATAAATGAAGGAGAAATAAAATCCTTTCCAGACAAACAAATGCTGAGGGATTTTCTTACCACCAGGCCTGCCCTGCAAGAGCTCCTGAAAGAAACACTAAATATGGAAAGGAAAAACCAGTACCAGCCAATGCAAAAACACACCAAAATATAAAGACAATGACACTATGAAGAAACTGCATCAATTAGTGTGCAAAATAACCAAATAGCAGCATAATGACAGGATCAAATTTACACACAACAGTACTAGCCTTAAGTGTAAATGGGCTAAATGTCCCAATTGAAAGACACAGACTGGCAAATTGGATAGAGTCAAGACCCATTGCTATACTATATTCAGGAGACCCATCTCACGTGCAAAGACACACACAGGCTCAAAATAAAGTGATGGAAGAAAATTTACCAAGCCAATGGAAAGCCAAGAAAAAAAAAAAAAACAAGGATTACAACCCCGTGTCTGACAAAACAGACTGTAAACCAAAAAGAGCTAAAAAGACAAAGAAGGGCATTATATAATGGTAAAGGGAACAATGCAACAAGAAGAGCTAATTATTCTAAATATATATGCACCCAATACAGAAGCACCCAGATTTATAAAACAAATTCTTAAAGACCTATAGAGTGACTTAGACTCCCACACAGTAATAGTGGGAGACTTTAACACCCCACTGTCAATATTAGACAGATCAACAAGACAGAAAATTAACAATGATATTCAGGCCTTGAACTCAGCTCTGGATCAAGTGGACCTAGTAGACATAGGCCATTTACATTCAATGTTAGTATTGAGATATGGGTTATTATTCTACTAATTATGTTATTTGTTGCCTGAATATCTTAGTTTTGTAGGGTTTTTTCCATTGTGTTATTGTTTTATGGGTCCTATGAGATTTATACTTTAAGGATGTTTTATTTTAGTGTATTTTGAGGATTTGATTCAAGATTTAGAATTCCTTTTAGCAGTTCTTGTAGTGCTAGCTTGGTAGTGATGAATTTTCTCCACATTTGCTTGTCTGAAAAAGACTGTATTTTCCCTTCATTTATGAAGCTTAGTTTTGCTGGATACACAATTCTTGGCTAATAATTGTTTTTTGTTTAAGGAGGCTAAAGATAGGACCCCAATTCCTTCCAGTCTGTAGGGTTTCTGAGAAATCTGTGTTAATCTAATAGGTTTTCCTCTATAGGTTACCTGATGCTCTTGCCTCACAGCTTTTAAGATTATTTCCTTCACCTCAACTTTAGATAACCTGATGACTATGTGCCTAGGTGATGATTTTTTTTGTGATGAATTTCCTGGGTGTTCTTTGAGCTTCTTGTATTTGGATGTCTAAATCTCTATCAAGGCCAGGGAAGTTTTTTTCAATTATTCCCTCAAATATGTTTTCCAAACTTTTAGATTTCTCTTCTTCCTCAGGAAAACCAATTATTCTTAGGTTTAGTCAATTAACATAATCCTAAACTTCTTGGAGGCTTTGTTCATTTTTTTATTCTTTTTACTTTGTCTTTGTAAGATTGGGTTAGTTCAAAAGCCTTGTCTTTGAGTTCTGAAGTTCTTTCTTCTATTTGCTTGATCTATTGTTGAAATTTTCCAGTGCATTTTGCATTTCTCTAAGTGTGTCTTTTATTTTCAGAGGTTGTGATTTTTTTTTAATTTATGCTATCTATTTTTCTGGAGTTTTTTTGTTTATATCCTGTTTTTGTGGGGTTTTTTTTTTTTAATTTCTTTAAGTTGGTTTTGACCTTTCTCTAGGGTCCCCCCTTGAGTAGCTTAATAATGAACCTTCTGAATTCTTTTTCTGGCATTTCAGAGATTTGTTCCTGGTTTAGATTCATTGCTGGTAACGTAGTGTGATCTTTTGAGGGTGTTAAATAATCCAGCTTTGTCATATTACCATAACTGTTTTTCTGGCTCTTTCTCATTTGGGTAGACTCTTTCAGAGAAAAGATCTGTGACTCAAAGGCTGCTGTTCAGATTCTTTTGTCCCATGGGATAATCCCTTGATGTGATGCTCTCCCCCTTCCCCTAGGGGTGGGGCTTCCTGAGAGTCAAACTGCAGTGATAGTTATTTCTTTTCTGGGTCTAGCCACCCAGAACTACTATGCTCTGAGCTGGTACTGAGGACTGTATGTAAGGAGTCCTGTAATGTGATTTATCTTCAGGTCTCTCAGCCATGGATACCAGCACTTGCTGCAGTGGAGGTATCAGGGAAGTAAAGTGGGTTCTGTGAGGGTCCCTTGTTGCAGTTTTGTTTAGTGCACTGGTTTTCTCAAATGCTGATCAAGCTGGCAATGAAGTTGTCATGTGGACAGACAGGACCTCTGGTTAACCAGGATGTCACAGTCAGTGGAAGTAGCTGTTGTTTTCTCCTTTCTTAGGGCAGAGTTGTCCTTTTATGAGTTGTTGTAATGGTTTGGGTTAGTTGGCCTACAGCTAAGAGGTGGTGCTTTCAAGAGAGCATCAGTTGCTGTGGTGTAGGGAGAATGCAAGCTTGCCCTAAGGTATCCTGGATAAGTATTCATGTTTCTCAAATTATGGATGGGGACATAGAGCCCCCAAGAGATTATGCCTTTTGTCTTTGGCTACCAGGATGGTATCGAAAGACCCTCAGGTGGGGGCAGGGTTAAGCATGTCCGAGCTCAGACTCTTTTTGGGCAGGGCTTGCTGTGGCCACTGTGGGGGATGGGGTGTGGTTCTCAGGTCAATGGAATTATTCTCAAGGTATTCTCTGCTATGTCATACAGGTTACCAGAAAAGTGGGGGAAAGCCAGCAGTGACAGATCTCACCCAGCTCGCATGCAGCCCAAACAGCCATTCTCACTCCTGCCATGTTCCACCAACAGCACCAAGTTTAAATCCAGGCAGCCAGTGAGCAGGGCTGAGATCTTGCTCCAGACTATAAGTGCCTCATTGAGAAAACAAGCAGGGCCTGTCAGGTTTCACCCCATACTGCCTGCCATGGCTTCTGTGCTTACATCTGCGCTTTCTGTTCACTCCCTCCCATTAAGATTCTACCCAGGATAATTAGCATTGGGTCAAAATTATTACAAAGTTCAGCCAGAAGTTGCCTTCACCAATTCCACTGGCAGCCTTCCCCAAGGATCCCTGTGAGATAAAGTCAGAAATGGCTTTTCTGGGCTTCCCTGGGGACTGAGAACACCTACAGGGCTCTTCCCACTGCTTCTATTTTTATATTTCATTTTGCTCTCTAAATTCATTTCAGCTGTAGGTAAGGTTATATCCTTATCCTGTGATCTGGATTTTTGGGTTCCCTAATGGAGATGTGTGTTTGACGGCAGACTTTTCCCCCTCTCATACTTTGGGCACTCACAGTTTTTCAGCTGTCTCATGGAGTTTGCAGTGGTAAGCTACTTCTTCCAAAGGTTCTGTGAATTCTTTTGGTTTTCCTGGTATATTCTTGCAGTAGTTCTTGGAGGAAAATTTTACTATGTGAGTCTCCACATGCTGTTCTCTCTGACTGTGTGGAATCTGCAAGTTAGTCCTGCCTCTTATCCATCATTTTCCAACGATCTGATATTAACCATTTCAAAGTATAGAATTTGGTGACATTTAGTATGTTTACAATGCTGTGTAACCACCACCTCTATCTAGCTTCAAAACACTTTCATCACACCCAAAAGAAAACTCCATATCCATTAGCAGTCCTTCCCCAGTCCCTTCTTTCCCCAGTCCCTGGCAGCCACTCAATTATGCCTATTTTAAATTGAGGAAACTAAAGCTGAGAAAAGTTATACAATTTTTCCAACATGACTCTGATAATAATAGCTGGTGAACACAATACGTGAAGCCAGGACTTGTGACTTACAAGGTCATGCTCCCCCTGTATACCTGTCTTTTATTTCCCTAGTGCTTGGGCAGTCATCCACACTTAAAAAGCCTTTACAAATTGAGTTTACTAATGTAAGTAATGTACAATGTTTTAAAATAATAATTGTCTCTAAAGGTGAAATGAATCAAAGCCCTTAAAAGTGAATCTGTGGTGTAGCAACTGTTAATGTAATTGTCTTATTTTATTCCCATCCCCTTAAAAAGTAAAGTTGATGAACAAGCAAGGATGCTGGTATAACTCCCTAACCTAGTTTATAGTCTGTAGGCAGAAGAGTGAGTCTAAAGTGCATATCACCAGACAGTGTTTCTCTTAGCATTTCACTGTTGCAATTAATTGACAAGTTAAAATATAAACAACAGCTAACCTTTGGTTCCAAATTTAACATTCCTTATCTCTTAGACCAGGTTCATCTACTGTGCCAGGGACTCCCAAGCCAGCACTGGCTAATACTGATTCATTTTGATTTCTGCTAATACCAGAGTCCTGTGTGACAGAGCCATTTGCACCAGAAATTACGAGTACATAAAGTAAGTAACCAGATATAATCTCTGATTTCTTTGGATGAGGAAGTGGGGCCTGGATTTTTCCTGTTTAGTTATTGTGCTCCCCAGAAGAACCACCTTATTAGAAAGCAGCTTTGTCTGTCCAACCCTGGAGGAGCTATAAAGCTACTCCTTAACCCAAAGTATAGTAGTAAATGTTTGAATACTTATAATGAGACAATATTGTTGATTCAACCACTTAATAATCTACCCAGCAGTATACTTACCTATGCCTTCCGTGTACACAGGTAAGTATACTGCCAGGTAGATTACTAAGTGGTTGAATCAAAGGGGAAAAATTTGGATTTCTAACGTGAGAGGAAGTCATTTTTTTGTTGTTAGTGCTTCCATCAGCAGCTTCTAACATTATCTGAGATCACAGTTTTTGAAGGCTGACTACCAAATGTTGGCTTTTGTCCCAAGTGGAAAGCAAAAGGCAAGCCCCCTTGGAATTTGACTAATCTGTTTTGGCATGCCTTTTTTTCCTGTAGATAAAAGTGTTTTATGCTTCATTCTATGCATTATGTCAAAATTTATTGATTTTCATGTAATTAACAGATCTTTTTTTTTACTAATCCCGCTCCAGCTAAATTCACAAGATTACAAACATCAAGGGTTTGAAAATCATTTTTAGATATCCAGTTCTATGCCAGGTGTTTTGCAGATGGAGAAACTAAGTCCTTGGTTATTTCTTAGAGCTTCCCCTGCATCCTAGGGAAACTTCTGTGGCCGTGTAACTGGCACAGAGGACCTAAAGCCTGGAAGAATTTTTGGTATGTGCTTGTTGTGGTTAGAAACATTTCAGTAAATGTGGAGCTGCTGCTAGAAGACAGAAATCCCAGAGTATGGCCCTCCCCTGACCCAAGTTTCTTACCAGCTGTGCTCCTTTGTTCCCAGGGGCTAAGTAGGCACTTCTACCCACCCCAATTACCATCTAGCTGAATCTCTCTCTGATTACTCCTGAAATGCCACAACCCACTTGAGGATATGCTATCATTGTGCAGTCTGTGCCAACTAGAATTCTGAAGTATTTTAATGCACTAAGGTGTAGGGGTGTTTGTGTATGTGTGTGTGACAGAGGCAGTAAGGAAGAAGGAGGAGAAGATGGGGAATACATAGTTGGATAGAAATCTGACAGTGCCAATGGATTCCTAGTAAAGGCATAGGTGAGTCACACTGGAAACAGTTAAACATTGGCTAATTGATACAGTGCTGGGCTCAAATATAGTATAATATGCATTTTCTTGACAGCAACAAATAAAATATCCAGGTCAATAAACTCCATGTCAACAAAATAAACTCTGAAAGTAAGACTCTTGCCCATAAGTTTTCAAATGTTCCACATTCAAGGAGCAATTTCTTCACAGTGGCCCCAGACCATAGTTCTTATTAAGTAGACAAAAACTTAGTAATTATTTATGTTCTAACAACTTTGTAGTTGTTTGAATAAATAAGACACAAATTTTAAAAAATAATATTTTATTTCATTTTAATCACAATTAATAATAGGTTTTATGTGCTTGCTGACAACTTCTCAAACCTTGGAATCAGACCAGACATGACCCCTTCATTTCTGTTCCACCTTGGTTTTTATGCAATGCTTGGTTTTTGTCATAGCAACTGCCAAACACCCAGCTTTGCAAAGATATGTCATCATCAAATGGAACACAGTCTTACATAATATTAAAACTACCTTCAGCTAATACTTAGCATAGGGTGCAACTGACATCAAGAATCACTGTGCTTCTTCAAAATTTTAAAGTAACTCCGGGTGCCTCTGTAGTTTGGGAATGACAGCACTAGCCTCGTGTCCTGACCTCTCATGATCTATCGTCCTACTAAACCAAAGTGGGCACTCAACTGACTTTAGTAAATTATATATTTGCATTTTACAACTTTGAAGGAGAGGAAGCAGTATTCACAAAAAACACAGTAGTTTCTAACCCCGTAGTTAAAAATCAGTCACTTTTATACAACCAGTAGTCATTTCCCAACTTATTTAGTAGTTTTATGTTGCTTAAGTTATTTTACATGTTTTTTAATTCAATTTTCACCCATTGACATCTGCCTTCCTAATTTAGTCCTATTTTCTTACTTTTATTACTTATTTCTTTCATATTTAGTCAGCTTTATTGAGGCTTTTCTCATTAAAATATTAATAAAATATTAATAATCCATTCATTTTAAAATTTCCAACAAAGGAAGGACAAAATTTTTATTAAATATCCACATAAGGCCGGGCGCGGTGGCTCACGCCTATAATCCCAGCACTTTGGGAGGCCGAGGCGGGTGGATCACGAGGTCAAGAGATCGAGACCGTCCTGGTCAACATGGTGAAACCCCGTCTCTACCAAAAATACAAAAATTAGCTGGGCATGGTGGTGCATGCCTGTAGTCCCAGCTACTCGGGAGGCTGAGGCAGGAGAATTGCTTGAACCCAGGAGGCGGAGGTTGCGGTGAGCCGAGATCGCGCCATTGCACTCCAGCCTGGATAACAAGAGCGAAACTCCGTCTCAAAAAAAAAAAAAAAAAAAAAAAAATCCACATAAGGACCAGTAACATTTTAAATGTTGTTTTTGCATTTGCATGTGAAATTGCACTCTAATAATCAGTGGCGGCATGTCAGCATACTTTCACCCTAAAAGAAATCCCCTGTAAAGTGTTATCAATCACTCCGTCTAAATGCAACGCAGTCCCTAACAAGAAATTATTTTTAGTTTAAATAAAAAGGTAGCGTGGAGAGACAAGCTTTTTCTAAAGAAGCACACTTAAATGCTTTCAATCACTTTGGTTCCTCGAGGCATCTCAGGCAAGCATGACCAGCTACGGGATGCCATGCCAGATCCTCTGTTCCCACCCCAGGCCCTGCCCTTGCCCTCTCATGAATGGTTAATATATATTTAAATGTATATTTTAGCAGTGACATTCTCAGAGAGCCCCAGAGCTGTCAAGCTCCTTTCTGCCAGGGTAAGGGTTCAGCCTGTCCTATCACCTCTGGAGTGCCTGTTAGCAGCCTCTCCCACTGTGCTTACTAATACAGTCCCTTCCCTATACCTATCACAACTGGACCAATGGCCTCGTGTTTTTCTCTGGGGCCAAAATTTAGGGGCCTCCCCCCACCCACACCATGCCTCTCCTGTTTCCCCTGGCCTGTTCTGTCCCTGAGCCTTGTGTCCTCTATCCATTCCATGGCTGGGAGTCAGTGGCTGCCTCTGCCTTCTGGTGCTGGACTGGCCTTGCTTCTACAAGTGTGCTTCTCCCACAGCTGTGGCTGCAGGGACCTAACTTACAGGGAGGGGCCTGCAACAGCTGCCATCACAGCCACAGCTGCACTGCACTCACCACATATCTGGGGCAGCCTTTTCTGGCAGAGGCCCTCGTGGCTTCTCATTTTCCATTCCTCTTCCTGTAGCTAAGGGGTGGCGGTAAGGGGACAGACAAGGGAAGGCTGCCTACTGTGGTTTGGGGCTTCAAGGTATGAGTTTATTGATTTAAATGAATCTCAGTCTTAATAAAAATAAAAAATCACTTTGGTTTCATGCAATTGTCCGTACTTAAAGGAGTGGTTGGGAGCATAAGTTCTGATCTGAGAGTGAAGCTAATATCATGCGCCTCCACGTTCATGTGCTCTTATGTTTGCTTTTCTCACGTTTGAGAACAATTTCAAATGGGAACATGGTGATGTGCCATGCAGATCTGAACTGAAAAATTAAAGGAAAAAAAAACCATTTGGGGTGACTTTGAAACCACTTTGTGTCCTTTTTTCTTTTCCTCTCTTTCTTTCTCTTATCATAATTCTTATATTTCCCTACTCACTTCCTTCACTTTCTAAAACACAATTATTAAATACATATTTGTAGTTTTCTCCATGTCTCTGATTCCAGATGTACTGTGACTTTGTCCTCATAAATAAACCCAAAATTTTCAAGGCAGATATCCACAAAAACATCAAATTAAACCTTCTACCTGTCCCATGAAAAGCCGGAAAGACTGCCGGGCACAGTGGCTCATGGCTGTGGTCCCAGCTGCTTTTGGATGTGGAGGCAGGAGAATCACTTGAGCCCAGATGTTCAAAACTAGTCTGGGCAAAATAATGAGACCTCATCTTCTTAAAAAATCATAATAATTAAAAGGAAAAGCCACAGGGAGATTTACTGCTCAGAGAAGGCTGACTACATCTGGTCCAGCTGAGGTATGGTGTGACCTAGGGAGAAAGCTTCTGTTTATTGGATGTTTAACAAAAAGTTGTGTATTTTTTAAGACTAGTCAAGTACAGTAGTGAGAAGGGAAGAGAAAGTAGAACAAGGAGTTGCATCTGTAACTCTAACTGAGTGGGAACAACCAATTGAGATAGCTTGCTACCTTTGGACCAGCCAATAAAAGGTAATTTTTTGGAAGGAATCTTTGACCTAGGATATTAGCTTACGGCAAATTTTTACTGAGTTAATTTTTTTTTTTTTAAGACGGAGTCTTGCTCTGTCACCCAGGCTGGAGTGCAGTGGCTCAATCTTGGCTCACTGTAACCTCCACTTCCCGGGTTCAAGCAATTTTTCTGCCTCAGCCTCCCAAGTAGCTGGGATTACAGGCATGCACTATCATGCTCTGCTAATTTTTTTTGTATTTTTAGTAAAGATGGGGATTCACCATGTTAGCCAGGCTGGTTTTGAACTCCTGACCTCAAGTGATCTGTTTGCCTCAGCCTTCCAAAGTGCTAGGATTACAGGCATGTACCACCACACCCAGCCTGAGTTAATTTTTAAATTGGAATGGATATAAGATGATGAATGAATTCATTTTACCCATCACAAAATCAACCCATTGCCAGATAGTTACGCAACAGCTATTACAGACCAAGTGTGTTGCTAGGACCTACAAGAAAATAAAGAGATGAGCCAAAGTAAATGCCTACTGTGGGGAAACATATACTTTATATAGAGAGAAGACTAAGAGATATGATCAGTTTACCAACAATGTCTTGTGGATGATACACTGTGGTTGGTCTAGGAGTCAAGAGTAAGGCAAGCTCACTGCCTTACTCACGCGCCTCTGTGACCACCTCCAGCCCTCACTCTCAGCGCTCCCTAACTCTAGAGCCCACTTCCTCCCCTTCTCTGCCCACTGAAGTATATTTATCCTTCAAAACCTGGAGCAAATAGTACTCTTCTGTGTTGTTTTCCTACCAACCCATTATCAGAAATGGCACCTCTTTCTTTGTGCTCTTATTGCAATTTGTACATAAGACGTACTTCTGTCTTAGCATCTTAAACAGAATCTTGTAATTATTTATTTTCATGTCTGACTTCCCTATCTGACTGGTTGTTGCTCTAGAGAAAGCATCATGCCTTGTTCTTCCTTTGCACTCCCAATACCCAGCCTTGGGCTTAGCAATATGGAAGCCACTGAGTGTCTGACACCTGAACTAATCAGAGAATGAATCACAGATCTGAGCTGATAGAATTTTATAGAGCATTTGATTCCACCCTCTCTACAATCTGTTAATCTGTTTATAATATCTCCAAATATTTGTCATCTAGATGCTGCTTAAATAAAGTCAATTTTAGAGCTTGAAATGCTGAAAGGTGCTATAAGCAAAAAATTGCCTTTCCAGTTGTACCGCTGGCCATAATTGTAATCTTTCCACATTGATCCTTCAAATGTTTAAAGGCAAATGTTTACATTACTGGCAGAGGCACTTAGATTAAGAGATCCTCTTTTGCAGAGTGAACCCAAGACAGTTCAGTCCCCTGCTTACGGTCTCCACAGTTAGCTCACAGCAGAGCCAGGCCTCTGGCTGCACTTCCCTCTTCCCCAGGCACTTGGAGTAGATGGTTCCTTCTTACTAAACCAGCCAGTTGCTTTCAGTCAACAGTGTGTACCTGAAACTACATCCTAGGCAAGGAAATACACAACGCTGGTCCTTCCTACACCAGAGCCCATTCCTTCTGTCTGGGACACCCTTCTGGACATCTTGGCAGGATAAACACTGCTGGCCTTTCTCCAGGGAAATAACACCCCCTTCTACTGACCTCTTCTCTAGTTTCAGGGGAGATAGGAAAATTGCCTCATCCTCTTTCTCAACCCAGCTCATGGAAATGGCTCCTCACTCTCCTCTAATGCAAAGAGAACCTGTTTTGTTTCCCACTGTCCTGCTGTTGGCACTAATATCACGCTAGGTCAAACCTGCTGTCTTTATAGAGCCAGCATGCTTCCATGCACAACTCCCAATGTCATATGTATATATGCAATACCCTCTCCTTTTTCTGGAATTGTTTTTCTCATAAAAGTGGATATTCTTTATTGAATGCCTACTATGTTCTACAAAAATGAGTCGCATTCTATCCCATCTTGCAAATGAGTAAACTGAGGCTCAAAGTGGGTAAGTCATTTTCCTATGTCACCAAATTGACTCATGATAGAGCAGGATTCTGAAACATATGTGTCCACCCCCAGTACCCACACTTCAACTGCCTCTCTAAACATGGGGTCACCTTACTCCTGTTGGGCCCAGAAAGGGGAAAATTATACAAGGTTTTTGGTTTTATAGTGTTCATCAGGGCCTAAAACATGACTTCCCCTAGAAGGAATCTACTAGAGTTCCCCAGTAAATTATGTCCAGTTGCTATGGGAAGCAACCAGCTCTACAACACTTTCACATGTTGCTTGAAAAAAGGGGACCTTTTTATTTTAAAAATATCGAGTATTTTCATCTCTATAGTTGAGCTGCTTCTCTCAGATTCCTAATCCAAAAAAAACAAAAGATGTATATCCAGCTTTGAGAAGAGATTTCACCCGTCAAATTAAAAAATAGCAAATTTTTAGAAAAATTATGCCTGGGGGCACTTACCCTGCACTTAAGAAACTTAGGGAGATAAAATTGTCATAAAAATATATTGAGGGAAAAGTTAACATCATATAATTCAGTGTTAAATGTGTGTACTACTGACCAGAAATGCTATAGGAATTAAAAGAACAGAGGCTTATTGATGTGAAAGGCAGATGAAACTAATTCTGGGAAACACTTTTAAAATTTCAATAACTTACAGCTACTGAGCACTTACTATGTGCCAGGAACTATTCTGAGACACTTTACATTATTAAGTTACTTGATTCTCACAAAGCACTTCAAGGAAGCTACTACTACTGTTTTCTTTATATTTGTGATGCACAGAAGGGTTAATCTGTCCAAGATTATACCATAGTAACTGAGAGAGCTGGGCTTTATCTCAGGCAGCCTGAATCCAGAGCCTGGTTACTTAATCTTCAATGCACTCTATTACCTCTCAGTGCTCTTACACATGTGTGTTATTAACCATAGCTTGGTGCCAGAAGATTCTCTGGCCTGTGCCAATGGTGGCTGTACCATGTGCCCTAGAGGTGAATCAGTATCCAACTGAGAGGGGAAGGAGGGCTTCGCATGCCTACCTTTCTACCACAAACCCTTCCTGGTAGCCACCCTCTCTCTCTCCCACTGGTGACCATCACTAGTGACCTGTGAAAGAGATACACCAACAGCACAGCTGGGGCCCTGGCACTGTGCCAGGGGAAGGATCACAAAGGGCAGTGCTACAGCAGGACCTGTGGTGCCACAAGTCATGGCTCCTTGCCCCAACTCCACGCCACCAGCTGCTGCATAGTATTGTGTCAGGTCACCACACCAATCTGAGCTTCAGTTTTGCATGTGATCAAGAGAATGTGTCTGACAAGGTGACCTTTTCCTAATCTGCTGATCTATGCAGTTCTAGGGCTGCAGAATGGAGACTAGTGGCAGCAGCTCATCCAAAGTACAAGACTCTGTAAAGTCAAAGGTCCAATTCCAGCAGCTCTGCCAGAAGCTACAGCCTTGACCACAACTGTACTAACATTTGGCACCCGTCCTGCATAAGGCGGGAAGCATACCAAGCACAAGGCTAACCAGTGACCTGAACATTTCCCTTCTCACATTCACACACCAGAGACCAGCTACAGAAGATTCGAATGGAGCAAATTGCTTATTCTTCCAAATTCTTTTTCCTGGTTGATTAGAGCAGCCAAGAACGAGGTGGAGCTCTTGTGAATAAAAAGCCTTGCTTCATTTTCCCCACGCAGGAGAACATGGGCAAGCGAGTTGCCATTGTTGGAGCTGGGGTCAGCGGTCTGGCCTCCATTAAGTGCTGTCTGGAAGAAGGACTGGAGCCCACCTGCTTTGAGAGGAGCGACGACCTTGGGGGGTTATGGAGATTCACCGTAAGTGGGGTTTCACCAACTTTATCTGTCTATTGGAGAATGGGTTGGCAGCTGGGAAATTATATCTGCACTTCTTTCACAAGGGCTGGTGGCCCTGAGGAAGGTTAGACATGTCTGCTGAACAGGGGACCACAAGGAGCCCTTGAAATTGTAAAAGAAACAGGGCACAGGTGAGCTTGTGTGGAAGTCAGAACAGACTTGTACTCTATCTAGAGCCAAGGGGAAGAAGTATTTCCAAAGATGCCCACAAAGTATGGAAGAGAATAGAGTGACTGGGCCGGGCCAGGCCAGGGAAGCCCAGAAGCAGAGGAGCAGGACCAGGGGCTCTGAAGCAAAGCCAGAGACAGCAGGGTTAGGGGCAAGAGAAAGAATTTCAGCCTCTGCCTGCAGGACTGAACTACTTTCCCTGCTTCTTTTCCCAGCCTGGCTCCATCTGCTTTAAAGACTCAGGGCTCCGTGTAGGATGAGCTCCATAATCAGGCGGCAGGGGTCCTGCTGCCCTGGCAATCCCAGTGCCGGCCAAGAACAAAAGTAAAGAATGTGAGTTTTTGGCTGGGCACGGTGGCTCACGCCTATAATCCCAGCACTTTGGGAGGCCGAGATGAGTGGATCACGAGGTCAAGAGATTGAGACCATCCTGGTCAACATGGTGAAACCCCGTCTCTACTAAAAATACAAAAATTAGCTGGGCATGGTGGCGCATGCCTGTAGTCCCAGCTACTCGGGGGGCTGAGGCAGGAGAATTGCTTGAACCCAGGAGAACAGAGGTTGTGGTGAGCCAAGATCGCACCATTGCACTCCAGCCTGGGTAACAAGAGCGAAACTCCGTCTCAAAAAAAAAAAAAAGAATGTGAGTTTTTGAGTCTTTTTTTATTCCCTGAGCAGAAGAATAGTAATATACCCAAATCTCAGCAGGGTTACTGCCTGGATCAGAGAAAGGAATGAAAGGGCAAGGACTGGGGCCCCACGGGATCACAAGGGCCCTATTTAAAGCCATCGAAACCCTGAAGCCAGGCAGGGAAAATGTTCTGTGAATTCCATGGCTCAGTCAGGGAAGCATTTGCATCAGATCTTTCCAGAGTTTCTATTTTCCCTCCTTTTGAGCAAAAACATTTCCCATGAGCTTTAAATTTGCTAAGGAGAAAGCTGTCAGAAAGAAAGAAAAGAAGCAAGGTATCAGATAGCCCGGCCTCAGATCCCGAGGGGCTAAGAGAAAGACACAGCATTTCTCTATTACAGAAGGGTAGAATTTGGAACTGAAATAAAGTAATTATTTTCTGGCTGAGTGTGTAAAGCTCCAGAGAGGCCAAGGTTACTAGTTTAATCACAGTCCTCCAGCATAGGCAGCTTGGCTCACATAAAGAACTGCATCATCAGTGCATGGAGACCTCCAAAGAGGGCCAGGTAGAAGAGCCTGTCTCTTCTAAGGAATCAGACCACATATGTTTCAACAGGATGGCAGAAACCTTACACCTAAGCCAAAAATCTCCCCCTTCCCATGTCCATCGAAGACATTACTAATCAAACATGATGGCTTTCCCCTAGAGAGCCTCAGAATCTTCTTAACAACAGTATTCCAAACAAGCATACCTAATCAGTCAGGGTCAAGAGTTGGCTTGAAAGATGAAAGTGCTCAACTAAATTAGCAGAGTTATTTGACTAAAGTAATCTCTTTCAAATCAAAAAGTAAGCCTAAAGATCAAAAGCCTCTTAAATACTCCTTATACAAGTCATAGGCACCTAATCATTAACACTAAAAATCAGTGATCTAAGAATCAGAAGAAATGGGTCTAGATCCAGCTGGGCCCATTTCCAGCTGTATTGCTCAGGTGGGTCAAACACCAATACACAAAGCACAAAACACAGTGGGGGACACAAAAATGAGAAGAATTCACCCTGCCCTCAGGGCCATCAGGCAGATGGAGGAAGGCTGGATTCTGCAAGTCAGAAACAGTGCTGTGGGTATTTAACAGAGAGCAGCATAATGGCCACATTTAGGAAGCCAGAGAAAGCTTCACTGAAGAGGTAGTGTCTGATGGACTTTGAAAAATTTTGGCAGGTAGAAGAGATTGAGCAGAAGACACCAGGGAGGGTAGGAACAGTAAAGAAAAAGTACTGGGCATATTCAGAAATAAAAATAGCTTCTTGGTGCAGATGGTACACATAAGAGGAGGACTGGGAGGGAAAAGAGTGGCTGCATGTTTGGGCAAGGGGTTCATATTCAACTTTAAAAGCAATAGGTAATGAGGAGCAAAATTAAAGAGATTTCCTGGTCATTGTGTTTGTTTTGTTTGCATGATGGGAAGACCCAAAGATGTTTGTAGGCAAAGGGAAACTATCCAGATGAGAGGAAATAACTGAGCACATAAATCCAAATTGAGACACGATCCTAGCAGGAAAAGGGAGGGGTGGAGTTGTAGGCACAAGTGGAAGGGTTAGCCCTGGCAAGGTGGGGACACTAGAATATCCCCTCCCCAGTGAATTCTGACATTTAAACATGTCATTACAAAATGCTTTAAAATTTTTAATTTGTATATATATATATATTGTATATTAAATTTATATTTATATATAGAGAGAGGAATTATATTTTGGGTATGTTAGGTTAAATAAAATATATTCTTAAAATGAATTTCATTTGTTCCTTTTTACTTTTTTAATATGGCCACTGGTAGATTAAAAAGTGTTTATGTGACTTCTATACATCCTATTGGGGGCAGTGCTGCTCTAAAGCTTTCTCACTCAAAATATGGTCCATGGGCCAGCAGCATCTACATAGAAGCTTGTTAGAAATGCACAATCTTAGGCTCACTCCCACTTACAGAGTCCACATCTACATGTTAATAAGACTACCCAAGCAATGCCTCACAAAATTCAAAGGTGCTGCGCTAGAGAGCTGTGCTTCCCAAACGGTGAAGAACAACCTGTTTTTTTTCCAATTAATTATAGACTGCTGTCAAATATAATAAAAATGGATCATTAGAAAAATGAAAATGACACAAAGAAAAAATACAAAATGTAAATTTGAAATTTATAGAGTCAGAAATTATAAAATTAATTTCAATAAGTGTCATTAAACAACATAGATATAAGGAAAAGCAATTACAAAAAATGAACACATTGTTCTTTGAAAGTGTGCACATATACAATTCACACAGTAAGTCACCATTACCCTTGTAACTTTTTGCCAAGCAAAGAAATATTTTGTGTGAAATTGCATTTCTCCATATTAAACACTGGTAGGCATACTTTAAATATACATTTTTTATGTTACTATTTAAGGTTTTTAATGTGACAATCTTGCTTTCTGCTTGTCAATTTACCTAATCTGGTTTGAATAAATGGCAATGCTCTTTGCAGGGGATAATGTGTATCTAAACTATTTCTAACCATTGCTTAATAGCAGTCAAAGTAGAGAAAGGAGACTCACGGAGGTATGCTGATTGAAATGAGGAAGAGATTTTAAAGCAGTCTCAGCAAGTTCAGGGTATATTTTTTTAACTGCTATCCAAAATGAAGCTGATAGTCCTACTTTTTCTTGATGTATCTTCAATCTTTTTTCCATGGCTAGTTCAAATAACTTATACTATAAGATTAAATATAAATTATCTTTCAATGAAAGAAAATGATTCCAGATTTTATGCACTTTTGGATAGGTTTTTAAAATAACCTTAAAACAGCACACATGATAATACAGTCCCACAGCATATGGCTAGTACACAACTCAAAACTCATCGCACAAGTTAGACAACTAGACTGATTTATATCCTGTTCAACAAAACGGTGTCCACATACTTACATGCTGAGCAATGTCAAATTATTGCTATAAAAGTTTCTAAATGCTTATTTTCGATTTCTGTATTTATCTTGTAACAGACTGAAAACAAATAATTCCTATCAGTATTGCTCTGCAGACTATATTTGAATAACACTGCTTTAGATATTTCCCCTGAATAAAATATCAAGATTTAAATTGTCATCTTTCTCAGAAGTAGGCCAAAATAATAGAGAGCAGGCCTATACCATATCTACTTAAGAGTTAATTTTCTTCTGTTTAATAAGTTAGCCTTAGTTTAAGATTTATAGTTCATAGAAGTTTGTGGATTGTAATAGCTAAACAAAGAGTGCAACTTGTACTTTGTAAAACAATGCTGGGTTGGTGAGACAGTTTGTAAAGTGCTGATCACAGCCCTGAAACGTTTGGGTATCAAAGACTGGAACACCTGGCCCATTGCTCAACCTCCTGCTGCTTGAACCCCTCAGTAAGGGTCTTGTGGCCTGGAGGAGGGGACCCTACTCACAGGCTCATAAAGGGTCTTGCAGGAGGCCTCTAGGCTGGTTGAGCTAAGAGTGGCATTCTCTGGTCTCCCACCTATTCCATGGGTGACTGGGCTCAGAAGATAGTCTCTCCTTTGAGGTATGTCATGTGGTTAGAATTTGCTGGCTCTTACCCATTCCCACATTCCTGCGGCTGCACCTCAATTATTATCTGTTGTTTAACTATAAAATACTAATTTAGTTTTTTAGAATAACCACATACCTCCTACTAAATGTAGATGATATAAACTGTTTCATTGTGCGTACTCACTCCATGATCACCCCAACTCGAGTGATATGATCAAACTATGTGTGTGTAACAACAAATATGTGTGGAGCCTAAAGCTCTGGGTCTTCACAGTCCTCATCTTGTGAAGAATCCCTGAGTCCATGCTAATGATTTCTATTTCTGTGTCTGTTTTTATTTTTTTCCTTAATTCCCTTGTCACCGCCGGGGCTTAGAACATCCACGAGTTGTGCTGCAGCTGGTCCACAACACTCAGAAGCATTTTAGCTGAGTCTGTCTAATGGGTGGGCCACAGATAAGGAGGTTATAATCAACCCTTATCAGTCAATGAGATAAGTAACATTAATTTAAACCACAGTTTAATAATGTTTATAATTTTGTTTTCTGTGATTGCTGTATGTTTCATGCCAACACATAAATCTATATGTAACATAGATTCATATCCTTTGCAGAAAAAGAGAAATCCCTCTCTATATGTGAGATTTGTGTTCATGTTTCTACTTGTTGACATAAACTAAATAATTTTTATTTCACAGGAAAAAGGAACTACACATATGCAAGATGGTAAATAATGTTAAAATACAAGAACCTTCCCACTGAAATCAGAATAATCCTCCTTACTACCTACCACCCAAAAGACAGAGGCAATGTATATTAAAGACATTACTAAAACTGCTTGCTATTCAACTTTGCAGTAGTCTTATGAGATATTGATATTTGCTAGTTATTTGAGTAAAAACTGGGGTGAGAAATTGACTAGTGTTATGTCATACACACAGTTGTCCAATCTGGAAACCTTTGACTGCTTCCTCTCTCAGTCCCTAAATCTAATTGGTTTTGCAATCCTATGTATTCAACCTTACTACCATCTCACAAATTTCACCTTACTGGGATCCAGCTGTCATTGCCTCTACTCATGCCCTCATTAGCAATCAAGTGGATTTGTGTTTTAGGCTCCTAGCTAACCTCCTTCCTTCCTTCTCAGCCCCCTCTAATTCATCTTTTGTAGAACCAGAATTCTCTTTCAAAAATTTAATATGAATCACTTCTATATTTAGAACATTCAGTAGATTGCCATAACCTTTCTGTAAAATCCAAACTCCTTAACTTCAGATACAAGATCCTTCATAATCTGCACCATCTTCTCCATAATCATTTCAAGAATACCCCATGAAACCAAATTTTCCATCATCCAAATAAATACTACTTCCTGATTCTCATGTATTTCCATATTCTCCCATGTTTGGCAATGATACTGCATGCATCTGGACAGGCAAGTTCTTTCCAGGCTTATTTGTAAGCATGCAATGAATGTTCATGTGTGTGCACTGCTGGTACAGGAACATGTTGAAGAAGGCAGAGCCAGTCTCTACAAGTCTGTGGTTTCCAACAGCTGCAAGGAGATGTCTTGTTACTCAGACTTTCCATTCCCAGAAGATTATCCAAACTATGTGCCAAATTCTCAATTTCTGGAATATCTCAAAATGTATGCAAACCACTTCAACCTTCTGAAACACATTCAATTCAAGGTAAGACACAAAACATCAGCAAGTAGTCAGAAAGTATTTTCCTACCTATTTTCTCTTATCTCTCTAGCCTAGCCCTGGTCTCTGTAGATGAGATACTAAACTGGCAATATTAATGACACCTGGCTGGATTTATTTTCTCCTTATACTTACTCCCCACTTTAAGTAAATCTGGAGGTAGGGGTGGATGCTTTGTGTAAAGATTCACATGTATAAAATTTTGGTTTGCAATACTTACATCCAAGTATCTTAGGGGACCTAAAAAATATCAAGCCACATTTTTTTTGTAGAGATGGGGTTTTGCCATGGTGCCCAGACTCCACACTTATTATTTTTATGATTACAAATAAATTTATTTTGAAAGATTTTAAACTGAAAATTTACTTTTAGAAAAGATAGTTGTAATACAAATGTAGAAACACAATAAGCACTTCAAATAGTATAAACCAAATAGTGAACCCATTAAGAGGAACTTAAGAATGAAAGAAACAAGTTGTAAAATATCTACAATATGATCCTATTTTTATTTTTTTTAATGTACATACACATATTTATTTTATATGCATAGTAAAGAGATAAATATACAAACTGTTAACAGTATTTATCTCTCAGGATTGGAGTTGGGAGATGAAGAAATAACTTCCATTTTATACTTTTGTACTTTTGTATTGTTGGAAAAACGTTTTATATACATGTATTACTTTCGTGATGGAAAACTAATATAAATAGAAACAAACAAATAATAAAAGAAAAATGACATAGCAAAAAAAAAAAAAAGAAGCCTATATTCTTTAAAAACTTTAAAAAGGGAAAGAAAAATAGCAAAGCCTCTTGGTCAGTGAATAATTTATCCTTTTAAATTTGACTTGTCTGAGATTTGTTGTACATATATTTCTTGAACCAAAGCCCAATAATCACGGACATGTATGTACTCAATGAGAAGAAAAAGTAGATTCTTTGAAATATGAACCACTCTCAAAAAATTCAAGCCATAATGTTAGCACTTTTTAACTGCTTTCTAGTTCTGGAAAAACTTCAGCAACATATTCCATAAAACCTCATAAGCTAATATACCCTGGACAAATTCATGTTTTCAATTATATCTTATCTATGTCTCTGTCAAAGAAATTGTTGTTAGAGAGACAGCTCTGTGAGAATTAAAGTTGCATAACAGAAAGAATAATGAAAAAGGTATCAGAAACTTTGGTTCTAATTCTGATTCTATCGCTTTCTATGAGAATTTGAGCAAATCACTTAAAATTTTTGCAAGCCACCGCTTGTCTTAGATAGTTCTCTAAGCTTACAGTACTTCCATCTAGGGAATCATGATTAGTCTGGTGACCTGATTAGGTTCCTAGGGTTATACTTATTAATTATGTTTATTCTGTGTTCTACAACTTTTAAAATGTCAATGATATATCAACTGGCAAGCCCTTAATGGAATATTGACAACGGCTAATCATATCTGTGATTCCTTTTTCAGACCAAAGTCTGCAGTGTAGCAAAATGCTCAGATTTTACTGTCTCTGGCCAATGGGAGGTTGTCACTCTGCACAAAGAGAAGCAAGAGTCAGCCATCTTTGATGCTGTCATGGTCTGCACTGGTTTTCTTACTAACCCTTATTTGCCACTGGACTCATTTCCAGGTACAGCATTTTCTGCAACTAACTTTTAAGTTTTCTCATGGGAGCCATTCTGATGCTTGATTAGTCTGGGAATGAACTCCTGTGGCTGTTCCATTAAATAGTTAAAGTTGGGAGGTAAGAGGAGTTTGTTTGTTTTTCTTTTTCTTTTCTTTTCTTTTTTTGAGACGGAGTCTCGCTCTTGTTACCCAGACTGGAGTGCAATGGCGCGATCTCGGCTCACTGCAACCTCCATCTCCTGGGTTCAGGCAATTCTCCTGCCTCAGCCTCCTGAGTAGCTGGGATTACAGGCACGTGCCACCATGCCCAGCTAATTTTTTGTATTTTTAGTAGAGACGGGGTTTCACCATGTTGACCAGGATGGTCTCGATCTCTTGACCTCGTGATCCACCCGCCTCGGCCTCCCAAAGTGCTGGGATTACAGGCTTGAGCCACCGCGCCCGGCTCTTTTTCTCTTCTTTCTTATTTATTTATTTGTTTGTTTATTTATTTATTGAGACAGAGTTTCACTCTTGCTGCCCAGGCTGGAGTGCAATGGTGCGATCTCAGCTCAACCACAACCTCTGCCTCCTGGGTTCAAGTGATTATCCTGCCTCTGTTTGTTTGCTTTTCTAACTAGCATCTTCTGGCCAGTTTTTTGGCTTTCATTTGTTCGAAATGATCTATGAATACAGAATAGCAAAATGGATAGCATTATAAGCAGTTTTATGTTTTACTAAGATTCAGTGTCCCTTAAGTGACTGGAAGCACTCAGAAAGTCTTCTAAGACATGGGATGCTTACACAAGTCGCTAGCCTTAGCAGCAGGTACCCATTGCCAAAGTTGAGTTTAGAGGCCACAAAAGTCAAACTGTACATAAAGACAAAAGTAATTTTTGACTCGTTTCTTTTATGTGAGTGATAGCAATTAGATTAGAGGTTTATAGCACTGGGTCAATAGTCAAGAGGGGGCTTAGTCTTAGGAGACAAGACATCTTTGGATCTCAGTTTCTTTATCTGCCTTTTGCAACCATGGTCACGTTAATCTATGCCAAATTTTAACTAGATTTTAATTCAATGGAACAGAAAATGTAATGGTTTGGTTTATTTCATCTGTAACAAGCATTCGAAAAGTTGAAACTTTTCTCCGAGTCATCTGAAGATTGCCTAGAATTGCCGGGCACAGTGGCTCACACCTATAACCCCAGCACTTTGGAGGCCAAAGCACATGGATCACAATGTCAGGAGTTCAAGACCAACTGGGCCAACATGGTGAAACCCCATCTCTACTAAAAATACAAAAATTAGCTGGGCATGGTGGTGGGCACCTGTAATCCCAGCTACTTGGGAGGCTGAGGCAGGAGAACTGCTTGAACCTGGGAGGTGGAGTTTGCAGTGAGCTGAGATCATGCCACTGTACTCTAACCTGGGTGACAGAGCAAGACTTCATCTGAAAAAAAAAAAAAAAAGATTTCCTAGAACAATTCCAAATGGCATCTTACAATAAATTTATGAACACCCAGTGGTCCTGGATCTGCCCCCGAGGTCACTCAGATCAGCTGATATTAGGGTAAAGCATATCCTGAAAATTGTCAGGGAATAAAATCATTGAATTGGAAAGAATGAAGTTCAGTCTTCTTCCCAATGCAGAAAATTACTTTTCAACAATTCTGAGAAAGGCTCAATAGCCTCTTCCTGAACCCATTCAATGATGGACTCTCATCATCACAGAACACAACCCAATTTTTTGTCATTCTTGCCTGCAGAGCAAGGCTCTGAGCAACCATCCACTCCAAATTTCCAGGAAGGAGTACCTAGTCACTGCAAGAATCCAGAAAGTTCCATGGCACAGGGAGTAAACTATATTCATTCAGCATTCACAGTATATTGCACTAGGTGCTAAGAATATAGAGGTGAATAAGGCAACAAGTAACCTGTATTGGAGGAATGAATAGAGAGATTTATGGAGTCCAGTAGAGAAATCACAGTCTACATATGACCTGGAGTGATTCCAATACTGTAAACATATACCTCTCATGGTCCTGGATTTGCCCCTGGAAGTAACACAAGTTCACATCGGATTAAAATAATAAAGCATACCTGAAAGCAATTGAGCCAATATGCTCAGTTTGAGTAGAGGAGGTAGGGACCAGCAGGTATGAATTCTAGTATTTACAACCACCTAGCTGATAGTCTTGAGTCTCCTACTTAACCTTTCTAAGGCCTCTGTTTTTTTCACCCACAAATTGAAAAGCTTGAATTACTTTAACCAACAGTATACATCATAAATCAAGCAACAAGAGCTCTATAAGACTTATAATCTTTCGTAAAACCCATCTTATCAACCACTACCAATTTAAAATCCCTGACTAAATGATTAAGGAGACTTTGAGCTCTAAAATTCTATGATTTTAGACTTGAAGAGTAGTTCTCCCAACATCACTGTCTGCTGACTTATGGCAGACTTGCTTAGAAGGCACATACTCCTTGGGGTTGTTGTTAGTTGTCATAAAAATTCAAATTCACTGAAGATATTTAAAAATATATATCACAAGCTCTAGAAGCAATTCCAAAGAAGGTGCTCTAAAAAGTCTAAGTAAAAATATAGGTATCAGAGTTAGAATAAACACGTAATTTCCCAAGATGACTACTTTTATCATTTACATATATACATTCTGATATTTACCTTTTTTCTTTTTTATATTATAAATTTTTTTCTTAGATAAGACATTCTGTTACTAACACAGCCACATTTACCTAATGTAAGTTCTTACTGTGTCTTCCTGTAAGAGAAAGTATTAGTCTATTAAGAGCCACAGAGTCTCATTTTTGTCCATTTGCGACCCCTCCCAAAAAAAAAAGCCTATCCAAAGAGAATCTAAAATAACATGAAATTCAGAGATAATTATATGTTTCTACTTAGACTTTTCCAGCTCTCCCTTCTTACCAGTTCTCTGATCCATATTGGGTTCCTGTGCTGAGTAAATACTGGAATTTGGTTGGATCCTTGCTAAATTCCAAATGTTCTGTGTTGTGATTAGGTTTTAACTTGGATTCGTGTTTGATTTCTACTGATTCAAGGTGAGCTAAAGAGCCACCAGACCTTGTAAGGCTACTTCCCACAAGCATATACTTTTTTCCCCTAAGAATCTAGAGATCTTATCACCTTTTTTTTTTTAGGAAAAAAGAAGTTATTTGTTTAGCACATATTACTTCTGATTATGTCGTGGTCTTAAGAGTATTTTCTGCTTAAGTCATTGCTGTTAAAAAAAAAAAAGAGTATTTTCAAACATTCTCCATTCATGTGATGTTTCAATAAGATTCAGCATCATTGCCTAAGATACTCTATTGAGTTAGCCCAGTAGATTGAATCCTGGTATAACCGACATAATTCCTTTTTCTCTGAGCCAACTCTAGCCAACCCAGCAAACTTAGCTTGAGTTACAGTCAGTCACCAAGGTGGACTATCAGTGAACTTCCCCAACCCACATGAAACTTTGTGAATAGGGACAACATTTTATCTTATTCCCTCCATACCATCTAGCATAGCTCCAGGCACATAGCAGACGTAAAAAAAAAAAAAAAAAAAAAAAACCTTTTCTAAAAAGAGATACTGACTCACACTTCCTTTAAGCTTCTTTGACCTTACTCTTTGCTTATGAAAAGTTTATATAAATCAAGTATGAATAAATAGAACATTATTATCCTGTTGACTTTTATCAACCTTAAAATGATAATGACCTCTTATACCTTTGCTTGATATGTCTTTATGTCACAATATTTCAGCTTAGTAGTTAATTATCTAGTAAGTACAACTGGAGACCAATCTAGTGAGATAGAGTAATAACCCCCATTAAATAATTACCTGCCAATGTCTTATAGAGTCATGTATTCATATTTCAGATTTTCTCAAACTTGAGAATACTAGTAAAAATGACCAAAACTATCTGTCAAAAGAATGTTATCAACTGAAAAATATTTGTTTCATTCACTGATCCTACAAATTCTTTATTTCACTTCTCTTTTATTTTCTATAGGCATTAATGCTTTTAAAGGCCAGTACTTTCATAGCCGGCAATATAAGCATCCAGATATATTTAAAGACAAGAGAGTCCTTGTGATTGGAATGGGAAATTCTGGCACAGACATTGCTGTGGAGGCCAGCCACCTGGCGAAAAAGGTACCATTCCTGATGTTACTGGGTGAAGAGCTTTGTCTTAAGATGCATGCCTCAAGCAAATGGTGTTTGACACCATGATAAATGTTAAAGAAATAAAATGCCTCACATACACACAACAGACTGCTAAAGAATTTAATTTTTTCTGAATGCTCACAAATTTTACTATGAATTCCGTTTGTTCACCTTTCCTCCCAAAACCAACTTCTCTGACTTCTTTCTATTTTATTTTTTTTTGGTCAGTCATCCAACAAGAGCTACAGGACATATTTCTTCTCTACTCAGTCCCATAATTCAGAAAATTCTACCAACTTTTTCCTGCTACTATTTCCCATTTGCCCCTTCCTCTCCTTATTTATTACCAACACCCTCATCAGGACGGACCACCTCACACTGAGGCTATTGCATTGTCCTCCTAATAATAATTGCAGAAACAGCTAATATTTATTAGGATTACTCTGTGGCCAGTACTGCACTAAATGTGTTTTTACTCTATTACTTTAACCAATCATCAAAACAAGCCACTGACATAGGTACTGTTAGTATCCTTGACTACACATGAGGAGACCAAGGCTTAGAGGAGCTAAAGAACCTGCATGAAATCTTATCACTAGCAGGTGGCAGAGCCGGTTCTCAAACTGTCTCTGACTCAAAGCCTACATTCCTAACTATCCTCTTCTACCTCCTACTTCCAGGCCTTCCGGGCTTCTCAAGGGTTTTGCTCTGCATTTTATTTTTGCCTTGTACCCCTACCCACAGGTCACCCCCATCTGCAACAAGCCATCTAGACCCCAACTACCAACAAAACAAATCCTCAGAAAAGTCTTCTCTCATTCTAGCACTCTCATGCTTAAAAAACCTCTAATTACTCTCTTTACCTGAAAAAAATAAATTGCAGATGTAGTAGCTCTGCATCATAGAGTTTTCTATAATCTGGTCCAAATCTGCCATTTTAATTTTAACTTCTGTTTCCTGTATGATAATCAACTGTCACACTTTCCAGTCCCTGTGCCTTCAGTTCCCCTTTGCTCACGCTACCACTTTCTTCTCCAGAGCCCCTTTCTCTTCTATTACAATCTACCTTTACATTCCCAGGTATCTCACACCAACATGAAGTGATCTATCCCTATTCAGAATTTATGCAATATTGTAATTTGTACCCCTCAGTCATCACTTTTAAGTTTTTAATATTGCAAGTTACCTTTTACCATATGTGTCTTATTTTCACCTATGTTGTAAACTCATTGAAGGTCATTCAGCTAACTAATATATACTAGTTCCTGGCTTCTGATGTGCCAAACATTGTGCCAGGCTCTGGAGATACACTGGCAAACACAACAACAAAATCAAGATACCCACACTCATGGAGCTTATAGTTGTGGGAAAAACAGATGCCAAATAAATGAGTGTAAATAATTAAACCAATAATTTTAGACATGAAAACAGCTGTCAAGAAAAAAGGTTGGGAGTGTGTAACATTGACATCCCTTTTCCAGACTTTAAAAAAAAAAACTCAATGATTGATTTATTCATTGAAAGATTGTATTTTGGTTTTGTTTGCTGTTTGTTTTTGTAGAGACAGGTTTTTGCCATGCTGGCCAGGCTGGTCTCAAACTCCTGGCCTCAAGTGAGCCACCCGCCTCAGCTTCCCAAAGTACTGGGATTATAGGCATGAGCCACTGCGCCTGGCCCATTGACTGACTGATTGATCGACTGATTGAAACTTAGCAATTAGGTGGCATTACCCTAAAGGAAGAGAAAGGAGGCCCTGAAACAAATATTAACAAAGGCCCATCCACTGTGACCACCACATGTGCATATTATTATTTCTGTTTCTCTAATTGTTCAGAAATGTCTTCAATCAGAAAACATGCTTTGACATACATCTTATCATTTATATATTAACAAAGAAACTCCCCGTAACTTAGAAGATAATTCGTATCTAGCGAAATGTTGCATTCAATTCTGCATCATGATATAGAGAGACAGGTTTAGTGTAAATGCCTCATGTCAGAGCCACTGATGTATCTGTAGTTCTTGCCACCGCATTTCCAGTGTTGTATATTCAATATAACACAAACTCTGACACTGGAGCCGTGGTCATCAAGCCCCATGACATGGGGGAAGAAACAATGGTTAAATCAGCTGTTTTGTATCAGCAAAGTAACAGATTGCTTAACTAATTATTTGCTTTGTAAACAATTGTACAGATAACTATTTATTGTGTAAGTACTAAAACTAGTAGCTTCATGAACTCAGTCAACTGGTAAACTCAATCGGCCAATGTTAAAAAGAACAAACACCAAAAGTAACTGTAGTACTGAATTTTCCTGTCATAAGCCAATGGTTTGCATTGAAACTCTGTAGACAGCTTTGATACTGCCATGCCCTGTTCTTGCTGCCTACAATTACAGTGAGCACACAAGGTAGCAATCACCTGTTCATTGTTTTCGTACACAGACTTTAAGGTTCCTACTGTTTGCTACAGGCTGGCAAATAAATAAGTATTCAATAATATGTCTTAAGGCATTTTAACACTCTAGATACTCCGAATCCTAATTCAAAAGGATTGACTTTAAAATAGAAGTTAGAAGAACCAAGACTATCTTGTCAGGGATGTATTTTGAAAGTGGCAGACTTTTCAGTGCCTTTCCATTCATGACACTTCTTGAATCTCTGGCAGAACCAGCCAACCCTGTTCATAGCGTCAAATGAAGGGATGTCTTTAATTGCTTCCAGGTGTTCCTCAGCACCACCGGAGGGGCATGGGTGATCAGCCGAATCTTTGACTCAGGCTATCCATGGGACATGGTGTTCATGACACGATTTCAGAACATGTTGAGAAATTCTCTCCCAACTCCAATTGTGACTTGGTTGATGGCGCGAAAGATAAACAACTGGCTCAATCATGCAAATTATGGCTTAATGCCAGATGACAGGTAAATATAATGTGACTGCCAAGGGCTTTTAGGAAGAAGGAGCCTCTGCCTTTCCAGCAGTCTGTACAAGCCAGCAGTACCACAGTAACATGGCTGAATGTGTTGGAACACTTGATACAAAGTTGCTTGATAATAACAGCTAACTGTTCTTAAGTGCTCAGAAAGTGAAATTATGTATTTCACCTTGTCAGCAACATTTTAAGTATTATTATAATAATCCTTTTATTATGGAGAAACTGAAACAGCAAAATTTAGCCATTTACCCAAGCTCATTGAGTAGTAAGTGAACCTGTGACCTTGGCAAGTTACTTGAGCCTCAGCTATAGCAACCAAAAGAGAATGATTTGTCTATGATTTTGTTGACAAAAGAAACACAGTTGCCTAGTTTCACTGTGTGGGAAAAACTGAATCCTTTAGTTGCCCCTCACCATTGTAGCAGGAGTGGCCCTGAGAAACAGAGCTCCGAGCTCCCGAACACCAAATGGGGAAGGAAAGGGTTTATTACAGCCGGGAGCTGAAGAAAAATTTGTCCAAATTCAGTTCACCTAACAAAGGAAGCTTCTGCCTTTATATAGATAGGCTTATACTTTAGATATTACTCATGGAAGAATCTTAGGTTTACAGCCTTAGAAATCACATATGAAAAGGGTTTCGGTTTACGGCTTAAAGGAATCACATATGAAAACTTTGGTTTATAGTTTTAGGACTCACATGTGAAAAGGTTTCAGGTTTGATCTTGTTTTAAGTAAAATCAGTGTCTTCCAGAGAGTTTCCCCAAGACCAAGCCTGCCACCTACAGGAATGAGATTCAGGAGGCACCAGCTGGCCTGCTCTGTCTTCTATGGAGATGCACTATGGATGACAGAGGGGGCAGGGAATCCCAGATGCCTTGGTCTTCCTCACACCCTCTTTGAGACCCTCACCACTCTATAATATTAGTGAGAGGTCTCACTCTTATTCTTACTTTTAGATCCTCTGAAGAAACTGATTGATAATGTTTTATATAATATACTTGTGATATCATTTTTCTGGTCTATTACAGCAGTAAAGGATTTCTTGGCCATTTAGAGGAACAAGGGGGAAAGCAGGGGAATAGTAAACAAACACCCATTATTGTTAGTACACTGATCATGAGGGTTTTTAATCCTCCCAAGGCTGAGGACCAACCTTTAAACAAGGACTTAGGGTTGAATTTATGCCATACCTGCACAGGCATGTGTGCTAGTTTGGTTATATTCTTAACTGCATGACCCTGGTCGGTTATGCGTAGGCAGCAGTTGGTTAGTTTGAATTTTTCATAGACTCCTCTTTCAACTGCTAGGAGATAATCTAGGGCCAGCTGGTTCTGATAAATCGCATTCCTTGTTTGAGTTTCTTGTTGGACTAAAAGGGACAGAGCTTTGCCCGTTTTATTGTATTTCCAAAACAGGGGTCCAGTATTCCCATGAGCCATCCTCCGCCCATGTGGCTGGCCCATAATATTCAATAGTTCTCTCCAGTGGCCAATCATCATCTGTGCATTCTCTTATTTTTAGATTTCTTTTCTCCCCAGTGGAGTAGACTGGATACCCTAACAGCTCACTCATCTTAACAGACAATAGGAAGAAAGAGGCTTAATGATGCCTATGACACAGTTACCTGTCCATCTCCCGGATTACACACCTCATACTGAGTACCATTATATAAACAGATTCCCTTCTGTGTCCCTGTACATTTATAAGAACTGTAGAACAAACGAATGGCAGTAACTTTTACGTCATACCTGGTGTACATACTGAGGGTGTTCTTTAAAATTAATGTTCCTACCGTATAAGTCCAAATATTAAGAAGAACAAGTCCCATGATGAATTTCCTCATGCTTCGGCTGTGCGTGGACTAGCCAGCTTCCAGGATGTGGCTGGAGCAAGGCTTGTTGTCCTTTTTAAGGTGATTCTGCAGCCCTTGCCTTGGTCCAAGTCTCAGCTGCTGCTAGTTTTTACACGGCTGTGGTGGATTCAGGCTGGGATTCCCTCTGTGGGAGTCGTCAGGATCAGGTCTGTGGTCCTTTCCGTTGTGGCTTTAAAGGGACTGTACTCCCGTCCTTTATCCACACGTGATCACCTCGTGAGAAAGGGTGAACTGGGGAGAAAAAGGCTTACAGGATATTTGTTATTTATTCAGGTTGAAGTATCCTGAGCGATTCTCCCTAGAGCTGGTAACTAGCACCCTAACTCAAATCTCTCCCAACTCCCGAGGACTATCCCCCTTTTTTAAAGGGGGTACATCTAATTTTGAATAACACCAAGGGAAGTGCCTGCACTCACTTTGATCTTGTTTCCTGATACACTTTCCCTAAGCTATTTTTGATGATCCTGTTTTTTTTTTCCCACTTTTCCCAAACTCTGAGGGCAATAGGCAGTGTGCAGTTTTTAAAGTAATACCCCAAGGCTATTGCTGTTGTTCCAGACAAATCTGCCACAAATGCTGGTCCGTTGTCTGACACAGTGGCAGTCCAAACCTAGGGATAAGATCTCGAAGCAGCACACGGGTTACTTCATGGCCCTTTTTTTTGTACAGTGCTCCATGTACTTGGAGAGTCAGAAAGGCATATCGCAAATCAGTGTAAATGTTTACAACCTTATTCTTACTTAGCTCTAGGGCTCAAGTCAGAGCAATGAGTTCAGCCTTCTGAGCTGAGGTGCTTTGAGGCAGTGACTTGGCTTTAATTACAATGTCCAGAGTTGCCGCTGCATAGCCTGCACACCTTTCTCCTCGTGGATTAATAAAACTGCCCCAATCCACATACAACTCCCAGTCTACTACTGTCCATGGCTGATCCCGAAGATCAGATCTGCTGGAATAGACTGAGCCCAAGACTTCAACACAGTTGTGTTCAACCGGGCCCTCTAACATTGGGAGCAAAGTGTCAAGGGTTTAACGTGTTGCAGACCTCAATGGCAATGCGGAGATTTTTACTTTAGCAGGCCCAGGTATTTGGCAGGCCTACCAATGAGGTCTTTTGATATTCATTAGAGTCGCCACTGTGTGGGGTGCTTTAATATTTAAATTCTTCCCAGAGTTGAGGCTAGAATCTTTAATTGCAATTTCTCTTCTTTCTTTTTTTTTTGACCTATACAGCATGAAATGGCTTTGTTAAATCGGCTAGCCCCAAAGCCAGGGCTGACAGAAGTTTTGCTTTTAGTTTCTGCCCTATTCAAAGGGTTTCTTGTCTTCCCCATCCTTTGTCACTTTGTGTAAGGGTTTGTCCAGTACTGCGGAGTCTGGAAGTCCACAATTTACAAAACCCATGGCTCCCAGGAGCTCTCTCACCTGCCTTTTAGTCTCAGGTTCTGGCAGGTTGCAAAGGAGCTTGCTTCCTCTCTGCTTCTGGATGATGAGCCTCAGATATTGCATTTGCTTTTTGGCAAATCTGGGCTTTCTTTTTAGACACTTTATACCCACAGTCCTCCAGGTGCCGAAGTAAGGCATCTGCTTGCACACCTGACTGCTGTGGGGTGTCCCAATAGAAGGTTATCAGTATACGGGGGCAGCATGCAAGCGAGAAACTTCTGGGGAGCAATCATGGGCTGATGCCTCGCCAAGGATGATGAGAGAGTTTCTGAGCCCCTGGGAAGCTGGGTCCAAGTGTATTGAGTGGTTACACCTGCTTCTGGGTTTCTCCCATTGAAATGCAAATAGTTTTTGATCAGTAGTTTCCCCAAGACCAAACCTGCCACCTACAGGAAGGAGATTCAGGAGGCATCAGCTGGCCTGCTCTCTCTTCTATTGAGATGCACTGTGGATGACAGAGGGGGAGGGAATCCCAGATGCTTGGGTCTCCTTCCTCATCATCTCTCTAATGGCGGAGCCTTCTTCCCCTTGCCAAGCAAGATTGACCTTGGCCCCATAAATGGCTCAGCTTATACAAGATCAACTCACCAAAGTGTTTGTCTCATGATTCCAAAGGTAGAGCCAGAAAAAGATGATTCTACCCTTGTTCCTTTAAAATACATGCATGTTTCCCTTATACAACTGCTTCCTAGGAAAAGAGATCTTTCAGAAGTTCTCATCAAATCTAGAAGTCCTTGGTTTCCCTTGTAGCCCTTCAGCTCTCAGCCCTCTCTAGATTGACACCGATAGATGAATGCTGAAAATCAGCAGGGGAAACAGAAGCTAGAGAAGGTGCTAGCTTCCTCCTTAGGCTTCCAAACTCTAGTAAATGGCAAGCGTATTTTATAATCCTTCTTGAATGTTCATGAATCCCCTTCCACTGAAGTAACGTTTCCCAAGACGTGCAGCAATTCTTGTCCAACCAAGGAGAGAGCCCCAGAATGACAGAGGAAGGTAAGGAGAAGAGAGAGCTGGCTGCATTGTTCACAGACAGGTCTCTTCCCTATCCATGTTTTTTGTTTAGGACTCAGCTGAAAGAGTTTGTGCTAAATGATGAGCTACCAGGCCGTATTATCACTGGGAAAGTGTTCATCAGGCCAAGCATAAAAGAGGTGAAGGAAAACTCTGTCATATTTAACAACACTTCAAAGGAGGAGCCTATTGATATCATTGTCTTTGCCACTGGATACACATTTGCCTTCCCCTTCCTTGATGAGTCTGTAGTGAAAGTTGAAGATGGCCAGGCCTCGCTATACAAGTATATCTTCCCTGCACATCTGCAAAAGTCGACCCTGGCCATTATTGGCCTCATCAAACCCTTGGGTTCCATGATACCCACAGGAGAAACACAAGCTCGGTGGGCTGTTCGAGTCCTGAAAGGTAAGTGTAAGAAACAGCAGGGCATGTGTTTTTGGTTTGCCATATGATTCTAGATACCGGAAATATTGAGACTATTATCCAGCTCCTATTTAAAACAACAGAATCTTTAAAAGCAGGATGCATTCCATTGTTTGCTGCATTATACTGTCATAATGATTTATTCCATTACCAGCATAAATGGTATATGAGGGGTCAAAACTATAGGCTGTATCTACGTCTACCATTTTTTTTCATTTTCATTTTTTTTTTTT
>NW_022436965.1:18598323-18611629 GCF_009761245.1 Sapajus apella | reverse complement strand
GTGTTGACCAGGATGGTCTCGATCTCTTGACCTCGTGATCCACCCGCCTCGGCCTCCCAAAGTGCTGAGATTACAGGCTTGAGCCACCGCACCCGGCCTCATTTTCTTTTTAAGAGACAGGGTCTCACTATGTTGACCAGACTCGTGTGCGGTGGCTATTCATAGGCATGATCATAGATTACTGCAGCCTGAAACTCCTGGTCTTAAGCAATCCTCCCACCTCAGCCTCCTGAGTAGCTGAGACTACAAACATGCACACTGTACTCAGCTACCTGTTATTTTGACTAAAACAAAATGACAATTAACAGTTCTATCAGTTGACTGAATCAACTGCTTTAATCAAAAATTTTAAACACAAGCAACTGAGTGACAAAATTCAGCCAAACTAGTTGTTGTAAGATTCTGCCATACCAATTAACTAGTGAGATGACCAGATGTTTATCTTTTCAGCTGACGGCATTATTACCAGGAGCATACATCCAGTCATGTCAGGCTGCTAACATTTTTGCCAGAAGGATCAATGAGTAGCCAGTACTAGACACGAAAGGAGAACTGTAGTAAAGCATCTTTATCTATAAGTCAACAGCTCGACCTAAACTTAAATTGCATTTTTGGATTTTTTTTTTTTAATCCTACAGGTGTAAATAAGTTACCACCACCAAGTGTCATGATAGAGGAAGTTAATGCAAGAAAAGAAAACAAGCCTGGTCGGTAAGTTAAGTATTTATGCACCCTTTTTAAATTATAACTGAAATTGGTAAAAACAATAGCAGAGAGATGGAAGTTACATTGGAGAAAAAAAATGAATCATCTGAGACTTAGATGAAAAATGCTAGGAGAGCCTATTTAAGAAGAGAAGGGAAAGGGGAATTTACAATTTTCCTAGGCCATCCTGGCCAACACGGTGAAACCCCATCTCTACTAAAAGTACAAAAAATTAGCCGGGTGTAGTGGTGCATGCCTGTTGTCCCAGCTACTTAGGGGGCTGAGGCAGGAGAATTGCTTGAAACCAGAAAATGGAAGTTGCAGTGAGCTGGGATTGCGCCACTGTACTCCAGCCTGGTGATAGAGTAAGAGTCTGTCTAAAAAAAAAAACAGAACTTTTAGTGTCCCCAAAGTTATCACTTCAGCTCATGGTTTTATAGCATCACATAGAGTTTTTATTCCAAGCCAAGTACTACATAATTAACCCTAATATACCAGGTATATTATTCCATACCTTATCCGTAATTAGCAGGCAAGCAATAGTACCTATTTACTCTGACACTAGAAGTGTCTGCTCATTCATTCATTGAACAGGTCTTTATCAGCTCTATTGTTTTTACTCAGATTGTTGCTTTTGCTTTTTATTTTCAATTGGCTGGGAAAAAGGAAAGAGAAGAAAAATAAGATTTTGTGATATGTGAAAAAGTATATGAAATGAAAACTATATTGGCCATAAATAAAATTTTATTAGAACACAGCCATGTTTATTCATTTACGTATTGTCAATGGCTGTTTTCGTGTCACAGCACCAAAGTTGTTTAGCAGTTGAGATAGAAACCATAATGTGGCCCTCAAAGCCTAAGGCATTTACAGTCTGGCCTTTTTCAGAATAAAGTTTGTTGACCACTTCTCTGTGGGAAAGGTTTTCACTTGTGCCGTGCTCTGTGGCTACCACTCAAGGCCAGAGATAAAAGAAGGCTGATGGCCAGCAAAGTAAAGAGCCTTGGCCCTCCCCTTTCACTCTCAATCCAACCAAAACATTTCGGATTGTATCCACTTTATTGTTTTATCTATTCATCTGTTTCTGGGTTTGATATAAATTTTCACTTGAATCAAAGGTTCTGTGGGGAAAAAAAATAGCAAGTTTTTAAATCATTGCATCTAAGGAAATTATTATCACTCTCTTATTCATACACATTCCCAAACTTCAAGGGTTGATCTATCCTTGTCAAAGTATCAAACTCCAAAACAATAATAGTATTTTAGATGTTTCTTCTTTATCCTCAACCTGGGATATAATTTGATCTTCATTATGGAACTCCAGTGTAATAGATAACTAATCAGAACTACTATACAATGAAAATCTTCTTGTCACACAGGCCAGCAAACAATTTTAGGGGCCAGGTGCAGTGGCTTATGCCTGTAACCCCAGCACTTTGGGAGGCTAAGGCGGGAGGATCACTTGAGCTCAGGACTTTGAGACCAGCCTGGACAACATGGCAAGCCCCCATCCCTACCAAAAAAAAAAAAATAAGTTATCCAGGCGTGGTGGCACATGCCTGTAGTCCCACCTATTCAGGAGGATGAGCCAGGAGGATCACTTGAGCTGAGGAGTTCAAGGTTGCAGTCAGCTATGATCATGCCACTGCACTCCAGCCTGGGTGATAGAGCAAGGCCCTGTCTCAGAAAGAAAGAAGAAAGAAGAAAGAAGAAAAAAGAGAAAAGAAGGAAAGAAAAGAAAGAAAGAAAGAAAGAGAGAGAGAAAAAAAGAAAGAAAGACAGAAAAGATTGATTAATTAGCATTTCAGGGAATTTTGCCCTATGGATTTTTGTGGCTTTTCACATTATACAAATCACTGGATGTATTATTACTGAATAATGGAATTTTATAAAGATTTAGAAATTTTAAAATACATTTTCCTCTAGAAATTGCTAATTATTTTACAAAAGAACTACGATGTACTATGAGCATTCAGAGCACCCATTGAAACCCATATGTATAAAGTTTCTTTGAAAAGACTCATCTTGATTTAAGAAACAGAAGGAGACCATTAGATAGCTAGGGAAATAAAGTGGAAAATGCAGAAACCATCCCAAATTCTGCAGCAGTATTTGTTTGCTTTGGGTACTTTTACTTGTTCTAAGATTATCATAATTAATTTTTTTTGTCTTCACCTTTTCCCCCAATCTTCCTTTTATAAAGGTTTGGCTTGTGCTATTGCAAGGCTTTACAAACAGATTATATCACATACATAGATGAACTCCTGACCTATATCAATGCAAAACCCAACCTGTTCTCTATGCTCCTAATGGATCCACACCTGGCTCTGACCGTCTTCTTCGGCCCATGCTCACCATACCAGTTCCGCTTGACTGGCCCAGGAAAATGGGAAGGAGCCAGAAATGCCATCATGACCCAGTGGGACCGAACATTCAAGGTCACCAAAGCCCGAGTTGTACAAGAGTCTCTGTCTCCCTTTGAAAGTTTTCTTAAACTCTTCAGCTTTCTGGCTTTGCTTGTGGCTATTTTTCTGATTTTCCTATGAGTAAAAGATTTCTAAATGGCAGATGCACAGAGTAGATTTGCAATGCTCCAATTCCTCTCTTATGGCAATACTGCTGCCTTCACAATTATAAACCATATCCGAACAGTGAAAGCCACCCTGTCGCTTCCCTGGCTGGCCCCAGGGCTACCACTGGTATTCCTGAGCCTTTCCCAGCTCCACATATGTCTAATGCTAGAGAATGGTAACTAAGATTTCTGTGCATTTGAAGGTTGTTGGAAAGTTACAGGTTCATTTTAGAAAGAAAGCTGTTCTTGACAGCACTCTGAGCCACCATAGCTCTTTCCCATGTAAACTGTTTTCACAGATCTCAACTAAAACCCCTTAGTTCACAAAAGCTTGTGTTGTGCTGAAATGGTGCTCTTATAGTATTGGTTTATTAAAAGCAAAAAAGAAACCTAGAAATTGATTGTTTCAAGTGGTCTTTTGTTCTCTTATTAAAGGTTGGGAAAAGAGAGAAGAAGATGGAGAGCCTATGAATAAAGCCTATAAAAAGATAGGGGGTTCAATGAGTTAGGTCAAGAGTTTCCCAAAGGACTGTACCTGCCTGGGACTGCTCATTCCTCCAGAACACTCTTTATGACAAAGCTGGTACTCCAGCTGGCCTCCCAAAGACCCAAATCAGATTCCACAGAAAACCATCACTTCCATGGGCTCTTACAGCCAGCCTCCAGCAGCCAAAGGAAAAAACCCACCTGCTCAGATCCTGCTTCACAACCCTGCTGTAAGAGACAAATGGAGCTGCCTCCCTTTAAAGAGTCAGTGAGAACCAACCAAATTCAACTGGAATTTGTTAGATAAAGAGCACAGCCAAGAAACCTTTAATAGAGAGAAAGCAGGGAAAGGAAAAAAAGGAAAGAAAAAGAGGAACAGGCCGGGCGTGGCGGCTCAAGCCTGTAATCCCAGCACTTTGGGAGGCCGAGGCAGGTGGATCACGAGGTCAAGAGATCAAGACCATCCTGGTCAACATGGTGAAACCCCGTCTCTACTAAAAAAAAAAAAAAATACAAAAAATTAGCTGGGCATGGTGGCGCGTGCCTGTAATCCCAGCTACTCAGGAGGCTGAGGCAGGAGAATTGCCTGAACCCAGGAGACGGAGGATGCAGTGAGCCGAGATCGCGCCATTGCACTCCAGCCTGGGTAACAAGAGCGAAACTCCGTCTCAAAAAAAAAAAAAAAAAGAAAAGAAAAAGAGGAACAAAAGCAAACATGTCAAAAGCAGCAGTTTTTGACCAAACTAGACCCAGCATATCTCACAGTTACATCTGATGAAGATATGACTCATAGCCAGGAAAGGCTTTGCTTCACTTCACCTTGTGACTCGTATGGAAAACCCTGTGAGTAGCCATCGCCTCATGGAGAGGTCCACGGTTTGGATGCAGGGACAAGATTCAAACACCGTGGAGTCAGGAAAGAGTGAGCTCTGTAGGGCAAGTACAGATACAGATCAGTTCTCCCCAACTTTGGTTGGCTCTGCCAACTCCTCAGTATTGTTCCATTTCTTACTTTTCCTTATGACCTATTTCACTCTTACCATTGACACTCATGATGAAGAATTTCCCTGAATGCATACAATCTAGATTACTCCTAAAAATGCTTTTCTCTCCATTGAAACAAAGCTGATATTTTAACTTTCCAGCTGGCTGGGGGAAAGTTTAGTGCCCAATGTGAAATAGGGCAGGATAAACTCCCCAGGCCCTAGTGGCAAATCATGACACAAGCGGGCACCTGAACCTAATCATGTTTACTATAGTGGGAGACTGAGTATACATATGGACAATGACCAGACCATCTACAGCAATAGATTTCTAACCTACAACCCCTGTAGCAATTAGCTCAGAACAGTCAGGACTTGGTTAATGAGTGCCAGCTTCTCTACTTGTTGCCCCTGCTTCCCACTCAGGAGCGACCAAAAAAGCCAAATAAGTTTCCCAAACCAGTTCCATATGATGGCTTGCTTCTAATTAACCCATCTCCATCTTCCCCACGCCAGCAACCATTGAGAGTACCTGAAGCCTTCTCTTTGTTTCACTATAAACATACACAAACACACACACAAAACCTCCCCTGCTGCCTTTGAATCTGTGCAAACATTAGTGGTGGTACCAGTAAAAAACACATGTTATGTAAAGACTACAGAAATAATGCTGTACGTTTTGTACTATTTTAAAATTAATAAAATTCCAACTGTTATCTCAATCCTCACAATAATGATGTGATTGGGGAGACGACTGTACTACATACACAATTTGACAAGAAAACTCAGACAAGTAGATGTCAATTGATTTGTCCCAGGTAACAGGTAAAATGTGGCTGAGTCAGAACATGAGTTTTCAGAACATACATCTCGGGCCCTTTACCATTTAAGCTCACAGCCGCCAATGTTCAAATGACTCCAGGAACCTTAGTAGTGATATCGCAAAAGTTGTATTACAAGAATGTTACTCCGTGAAAGTATCTGTCGGTCTCCCTCTCTTTCCTACTCTCCCTGTGAATGTGTGTGGGCCTGTCTGCCCATCAGTCTGTCATGCCATGCCCAGAATTTCCTCTTTTCCTTTGTATACACATTTAATTTCTGAATCCATGGGTCTGAATCTCCACAAGCATCTTTGTCCCTTTCTCCCTCCCTTTTTTTTCCCGACTATGGCTATGCTAGGCCTACTCTATGACCATACTACAGAACAGACTCAATAGAAAGAAATGTTTCTCATTTCTAGTCTAGAAATTACTCCATACATGCTACTGAAAAAAGTATCATTTTTTCCATTCAGAAAAAAAATTGAGTGACTTCTCATAAATCTAGGAAAATAGGAAATATGTAAAACATGTTGATGTTACTTGCTCTGTTTCTTGCATACTATTTACATTAGACGAGCTTCTGAGGCATTTCATCTCAGAGTAATTTTACATTTTCTGAAATTATTTTTTAATGTACCCCCTGCTAGACCAGTCTTAAGTTATCTATCTTCTCATGTACCAATGCTCTGGGTCTTTCAACATGACCCATCATGTGGAGATACTTGGAGAAACAAGCCCAGTGCTTAGGAGCGAGGGCTCTGCCACTTATTAGCTATGCGACCTTGAGCAAGTCATTTACTTTTCCTAAGCCACAGTTTTGCCTTCTATAACATAGAAGTTATAGAAGTTATTTTCTGAGAATTTATTTTGCCTCATAAGGGTGTTATGAGGATTAAATGGCATGATCCACATAAAGTACTTAGCATAAATATGTACAAGGTATATGTTCAACAAATATAGCTATTATTACTGTTACCTAAGCAAGATCTATGTTTTATTGCCTGATTTATTTTTTCCAGGTTATAGATCTAATTCCTCATAGGGCATTTACACCACAGTATATCACAGGCTTCTCAAGTGCAGTGTGCCTGAAATTAACCTCCTTAGTTTCCCGAACAGTTCCCTTACTTAACTGCTGATGTCATCATACTTACCCTCTGTAGGGAAATGATTAATTATGCCGTATAACATCTTCACTATCTGTGGTATACAAAGATTGACGCTAAATGATCATATCATTGGAATGTCAAATGTGCCCAGTGAGATTATAAATGAAAAATCCTTGCTGGTTTGGCAGTGTCTGAATTACTTGTCCTTGTGCCCAAGCATAACCTAGGGAACATCCACCCTTGAGGTAACCGTGGCCATAGTTAGTGCCGCATAGCCAATAGGTCCCATTTGGAGCTAGCCAATAAATACCTGGTCACTGCAATTGGTGGCATGCCAGTCAGTGTCTCATAATATGATAATGTGGTCACAGTGTTCTCCAGGTATCCACCCCATCTCGCTTCTACTGTTTGGCCATAGGTCCTTGGTGTGGTTTCTTTGCTACCAGCACAAGGGAACATTCTGGCTGAGTTGGCCAAACGAAGGAGTGAGCCAGATAAATCAATCACAAATTTGCATTACTCCATTTTGAAAATGGGCCATCGTTTGGGGCGTGGTTACTAACTTCTGTTTTAGTTGCCGGGGATGCTAAAGTGAGAGCTAATGAGCTGGTCCTTTTTATTGAAAACCTTTTCCCATGTCCTTGTTTTTAAATGTTTTTAATGGGCCAACTGTGTATATTGTCTCTTGTAATGCCAGCACTAAGAATACCTGACCATTTTTGAGATGTAATAAATTCTATCCAGTCCTGACTTGGAAGGGGGATATCCACCATGGCAGGCCACAGCCACTGGAAAAAGGCATGAGTCTGAATGTCCAGCAAGTGTCCTTTTGTACTCTGTCTGCATAATCCTGAGCCCATTGTAGAAACAGGTTTTTATCATGGGCATCAGTGGGTGGCAGTAGCAAGAAGGTGTAGGGATATATGATTAATAATAGCAAGACTGTGAAATTTATTTAGTTACTAACAGGTGTTCAGACAAGGCAAGTTCCTCTGTTCTTTATAAGACAGCAGTTGTCAACATATCTAGGATGATAATTGTAATGGTTATTGTACAATAAATATAGACATTCCTTTGTATACAGGCCTGGTCCTGTGTCTTGGGTTTAAGCAGTCCACAACAGCTTTGTCTGCTTCTAATCCTGCGTTGAAGGTTGATGTTTAGTGAACTAGAGGCAAAGGTCTTTGGTGGGAGTTACAGTCCACTCAGGAGGTTGTATCTTATTTAAGACGAAACATGTGAATCCACAAGTCTATACCCTCGAATTTTGTGGCACATGGATTAGTCAATAGTACCTGGTATGGGCCCTTCCACTGGGGTTGAAGGAAGTCCTTTATTAGCTGTCCTTTCCAGTAGACAAAATCTCCGGGTTGCAGATCATGACCAGGCACCTTATCTATAGGGAGCACATTGTGAAAGGAATTATTTACCAAATCTTGATATTTTTTTTTTTTTTTTTTGGATGAAGTCTCATTCTTTCACCCAGGCTGGAGTACAGTGGCGAGTGGCTTATGGCGAGTGGCTTATAGAAACTTCCACCTCCTAGATTCAAGTGATTTTTCCGCCTCAGGCTTCCGAGTAGCTGGGACTACAGGCGCACACCACCACACCCAGCTAATTTTTGTATTTTTAGTAGCGATGGCATTTCACCATATTGGCCAGGCTAGTCTTGAACTCCTGACCTCGTGATCCGCCCACCTCGCCCTCCCAAAGTGCTGGGGTTACAGGTGTGAGCCACCACGCCCAGCCCAAATCTTGATTTTTTTAAGGTAATAAATGTGTCCCTCACAATATTGCAATTATATCTCCCTTGAGAAGAGCTGGATTGGTTATGTTCATTCCCAAATACTTGGGCCTTCCTGTTATAATTTCATAAGGGGAAAGTTGATGTTTTCAAAAGGCGTGGATCGGAGTGTAAGCAGCACTAGGGGGGGTGCTTTGGGCCAGGGGAGGTGAAAGGCCTCTGTGAACTTAGCCAATTGTTTTAAACATTCCATTGGTCCTTTCCATCAGGCTGAAGACTGGGGATGGTAGGCACAATGGAAATGTTGAAATATGGGCCAAATTTTACAAACATTTTGAATAATCTGGCCAGTAAAGTGACCTCCCCTGTCACTGTGAAGTTCACAGGGGACTCCCCACAGTGAGATAATTTTTTCTAGTAGAATTTTCCAACTGCCATGGCTGTTGCTTGCCTGCAGGGAAAAGCTTCAACCCAATGGGAAAACATCCAGACCATTAATAAAATGTACTTATAACCTTGAGAGGATGGCAGCCAGATAAAATCAAGCTGCCATACCTCAAAAGGTCCAGCCAGGAGCAAAAAACAAATGACCCTGGGCCCCATGAAGGGGCTTTCCTAAGTTATATTTGGGACAAATAACACATTGAGAGTAACCTTTTTGTGCCACTGTGAAAGATGGTTTTCAGCAATGTTCTTTACACCAGGATATTATTTTATCTAGATTCCAATGGGTTAGATTATGAACTTATTCTGACACCTGACATCCCACTGGAATAATGGGTTTATTATTAGGTCCACACCATATTTCCATTTCAAGAGACAAGTATCCCCTGCCTGTTTCCAAGTAGATTTCTCTTTTGTAGGAGCTATGCTCTGGGTTTCTTTCAACATGTTTTTAAGTATTTCGGGTTTTGTGGCCATTTCCTGGATTGGGACTGGTGATTCGGATGCTGCTCTTTTAGCTGTGGCATCAGCCAGTTGGTTATCCTGACTTTCTGTGGTGCCTAATCTTGAATGACCAGGAATTTTTTTTTTTTTAGACAGAGTTTCGCTCTTGTTACCCAGGCTGGAGTGCAATGGCGCGATCTCGGCTCATCACAACCTCCGCCTCCCGGGTTCAGGCAATTCTCCTGCCTCAGCCTCCTGAGTCGCTGTGACCAGGAATTTTTATAGTTGCCAAACATTTTGGTTTTAGAATAGCTTCTAACGGCTCTGATACTTGTTGTCCATTTTTTATGGGTTGCCCTAAGGAGGTTAAATATCTTCTCTCTTTCCATAACCTACCAGAGTCATGAGCAACCCCAAAAGCATAGCATCTGTCAGTGTGTTTGCAAACTTGTCTTTTTGCCAATGACAAGCTGGGGTCAGAGCAATCAATTTGGCCACTTGAGCTGATCGGGCCTGGGGAAGAGGACTGGCTTTAGTTACCTCAGGTAAGGAAATCACAGCATATCCTGCTCTAAAATTTTCATCCTCTCCTCTTGAATAAGACCCAGCTGTATACCATTCTATCTCAGCATTATCCAGTGGCATCTCTTATAGGTCTGTCCCAGAGGAGGGAAGTCAGTTAGTCATCAGAACACAGTCACAAGGGGTTTTGTCGGAAGGGCCCGGTAAGAGATTAAGATTATTACAGCAGGAAAGAGTAATATTGGGAGATGATAAAAGAAAAATTTCATAAAAGGCTAATCAGCTGACAGACAGATGTAGAGTATGATGAGAGTTTAGAAGGGTCTCAAGAGAATGTGGCACAAAAAATGGTAAGGGGGGAACCCATAATTATATCTTCAAAAGGTTTGTACAGAGGGTCATGGCTGCTATGCCTGTCACACAGGAAGCAGCCCTAGAGCCACAGGATACAGGTGTTAGCTGTAATAGCCTATAGGTCTCTGATGATCACCACGTCTCTTGTCAGTACCCCAGAGGCAGTACCTTCAGTAAAAGGGAGAAAGACAATTTGCAGTTTGGGTGCCTGAAAGCTGGAGCATTAGTTAGATTTCCTTTATTTGTTGTATGGCTGATTGTCCCTCTGGAGAACACATGATGGGATCAGGTTGTATATTTTTTAGGTATGCATACAGAGGTTGACACATAAGGGAGAAATATGGTATCCAGTTTCTACAATAGCCTGCCAGGCCCAAGAATCCTCTAAAATTTTTCTTAGTGATGAGCATTGGGAAAGCTAAAATTTATCTCACTCTGTGGGGGTTTATACTCAGTTTTCTGACCAAGATAATATGCCCCAAATACTTAGCTTTCGGTAAGCATAGCGGAAGTTTGTCTTTGGACACTTTGTGTTTCTTGGTGGCTGTCTGATGAAAATATTATCTGCTTCATGAAAATATTATCCAGGTTTGCAAGTGTACGTGTTTATTTGAATGTAAATCACTGTTTCTTGGAACCTTATGTTTTTTTCTTAAAATTATTCTGAATCTAAATACAGTATGTATTACTTTAGCCTTCCCTACACAATACTTACAAAAGGCTTTTCTTTCTGTTCATGAATGGATGCCTGTATGTGATTGTTGTGTGTATGTACAGCTTTAAGGACAATTTCAGAAATGCATTAGATGAATGACATTTTATAAAGCGATCACAATTGATTTCTACAGGCTATTACTGTATGTCTCATATTGATTCATGATCCAGGAAGTTTTATGTATTTAAAAAATTGCTATTGCATTATATTTTTCCAATTTGGGGGGAAGAAAATAGCTGTTTTAGTGTCTGTAGCCACAATAAATGTGAGCAGGAAAAAAAAAAGACTATCTTCCTGAGAGGATACATAGCGTATCTGGACAAAGGAGAAGGTAGTCCACATACTGAATGAGTGCTGAGCCCTGGGGAAAAATTAAATCCTCTAAATCAGCTTTTAATATTTGGGAAAAGTAAGTGGGACTTTCTGTATATGCTTTGGGTCATTACAGTCCACATATATTGCTGTTCTTTTCAAACAAAGGCAAACAAATACTGACTGTCTGGATCTAAGAGAATACTAAAGGCGGCGCTACCGAGATGCACAACTGAGAAACACTGGCTGGTAGTGGGTGTAGCTAATACAAGGTGTGGGTTGCAGACTACTGGGTACCTGGATATTACAATATTGTTTATTGCCCTCAAGTCCTGCACAAATCTCTGTTCTCTCCCACCTGGTTTATTTACAGGGAATATACGGCTGTTGCAGGGACTCGTGCAGGGAATAATGAGCCCCTTTTCCAGATAATCTTGTATGATAGGGGCAATTCCATCTATGGCTTCCTGTCGTAGACAATATTGTTTAAGGTTGGGTAGGGGTTTCTTTGGGTTCATCTCTACTATTATCAGAGTGGCTGAGAATATTTTCCCTATACCTGTATTTGACTGAGACCATAAATGGGAGGGGACATCCTTGAGCAAGTGCTCTGCTTCTGGCGTTAACAGGAAAATTGGGGAAGCTAAAAAGAGTTTTGTAGTTTCCTGCTTTTTATTCCAAAGTTTTCTCTCTCTCCCAATATTTCCTCCTGTCTCCATTTCATTTTCCCGGTCACAAGCTGATGTTTTAACATTACTTCTACTAAATTGTGGTACATTGTCAGGACATTTTTTAATTCGGTATTTTTGGTGCCCCGGCTCCAATTCTAAAAAAAAAGTTCACCTTTTTATGAAAAAGAGAGATGGGCATTCTGGATGTTGAGGAGATTACAGCCCAAAAGATTGACAGGGGCCCCAGTGCATACAAGAAACATACTGCAGCAAGCACCGGCCCCCGCCCCAGCGAAGCGCAGAGAGAGCGCCGAGTCCCGGAAGGCGAGGACCGCCTGCCGCCCGCCGCCCGCCCCCGAGCCCGCCTCCCCCGGCGCCAAAGGCGCGGCGGCCGCGCCCCCCAGCCCGGCGTGGAGCGAGCAGCAGACTCAGGTGGGGCTGGAGCCCGAGCGGGAGCCGGGGCCTGTGGGGAGCAGCGAGCCCGGCCTCAGACAAAGGGGCCGGCGGGGCCGAAGTGGCGCGGACCTCGAGTCCCGGCAGAGGAAGCACAAGTGCCACTACGCGGGCTGCGAGAAAGTTTACGGGAAATCCTCGCACCTCAAGGCGCACCTGAGAACTCACGCAGGCGAGAGGCCCTTCGCCTGCAGCTGGCAGGAAGAAGTTCGCGCGCTCCGACGAGCTGGCACAGCACTACCGCACGCACACCGGCGAGGGGAGGTTCAGCTGCCCCATCTGCGAGAAGCGCTTCATGCGCAGCTACCACCTGACCAAGCACGCGCGCCGCCGCGCCAGCTTCCACCCCGGGCATGCAGCAGCGGCGCAGCGGGGACTCGCCGACCGGCTCCCTCAGCGACTACAGCCGCTCAGACGCCAGCAGCCCCACCGTCAGCCCGGCCAGCTCGCCCTGAGCCCGCCACAGCCATGAGCAGCCGCTCCCGCCCCGTCCTGAGTCCCTGGCCTTTTGTAATAAGAAAGAAGAGAGAGAACTCGATGCAAAGTCCACGAAAAAAGAATTTTCTTCACCTCAGGTGTCAAAGTAAATTTGTCTGAAAAACACACACACACACAAATTTCGAAAAACATCACCCACCAATTGCACAATAGACCCACAAAGTTGAGATTCAGCAGTGTTGAACCCCCTTTTTCAGGGATGGACACGTTCCACGAGGTCAGTGAGGACACCCCTTCCTGCAGTCTTACTCTGTACATAGATTTGCACTCTGGAGTTTTCTGTTAGGTTCGGGAACACGCTGGGGACAGAGCAAGCCAGCCAGTCTGGACCTCAGTGTCTGGCTGGCTGGCCAGCCTGTAGGTCTCTTGGGAGCAGACGTGGTCACTGACGTTTGTGCTTCCACGGCGGATTCCTAAGCTGTGGGCCGGAGCTCTCCCTACCCGCCCCACCCAGCCTCTGGCCTCTGGCCTTT
>NW_022436965.1:18594422-18598313 GCF_009761245.1 Sapajus apella | reverse complement strand
CGGAGCTCTCCCTACCCGCCCCACCCAGCCTCTGGCCTCTGGCCTTTGCCCCACGGGCCTGCGCGGACTTGCAGTGCAGCTGATTCTGAGGGACAGGCCCCTGCAAAGGGAAGCCTTAAAGCTGTGCCGGGCCACAGGAGCACTCCACCTTGATGACTGTGGAGTGGGCTTTCAGCCCTCTGCGCCCTGCCTCCCTCCCTCCCTGCCTCCAGGAGCCCTCTCCTATGGCTCTTGGAAGCACTGGAAGCAGAGGTGCCAGCCCTGGCTGAACGCAGCACTGCACCATCCGGCCTCCTCCGAGGCAGGGGCTGGGTCACACCTGCTGGGACTCCACTTCTTTGTGTCCCTACGGAAGGCACACGGGACTCCATCACTATCATACCTGGGCCTCCGATGAGGAATTCTGGGCTTCTAAAAAGATGTCAGAAATTCCTGGTGGCACGTCCAGTTCCGAAGTCCTCCTGTATGGGCACCTTTGTTGGAAACTGTGGGCAGGTCCTGGGGCCTCCTCATCAGCGGGTCTGTGTGCGCGGCTGTGCATGTGGCAGTGCACTGTGCTTCACAGAGAACATTGGGTAGCAAGAGACCGGAACCTTGTGTCTTGGAACCTTTCAGGAGAGGCGCGGATGTTACAGGAAATGCTGTTGGAGAGCGTGCATTCTGCTTCCTCCCCAGGGAACGCCAGATGGAAAGTTGTGGGAGACGCTTTTCTCAGACCCACCACGTCCCCAATTCAGACTTAGCAAACGTCCAGCCTCTCCGTGTCCCCCGGACTCTTCCTCCCTTTTCTTCCTGCTTCTCCCTGCCCTGCCTGGAGGCTCCAGGCCACACCCAGCTGGTGTGGCTGTTCTGGCGCCTCATCGCCGGCCTTCTCCTGGCAGGAGAGAAGGATCGGAGAGCCGGGGTCTGGGTTTGAGCCCTGGGCAGGTCAGTCAAGCTGTGGTCCAGCAAGCTCCTCTGCAGATGGCTGGAGTGTTGACCCCAGGCTTGTGGCCCAGGTACTGCCCTCCCTTCTTCCTGAAAGTTGGGGCCTGTAAATGCAAGGGCCCAGGATAGAGTGTGTGCGCGTGCATGTGCGCGTCTGTGCGTGCGCGTGCGTGTGTGCGTGCGCGTGTGTATCTGTGCGCGTGCACACACGCATGTGTGTTGCGGAGGTGAGGCGATTGGTGTGGACTCAGGATATCTTGCCAGAGATACCCATTTTGATGAGTACGTTTTTTGATGCAAAGGAATGACCCTGGGACCTCAGGGCCACAGGTGGGCTTCCTGGGCCCAGTGTGCTTTAGTTGTGGCCATCCTGCTTCTACCCGGCCCCACCACAGTGTGGGGTGCAGCACAAACCCAGGACCCAGGCCCAGCCGCTGGCCACTGTTTGGGCTGGCTCCAGAGTGGACCAGTGCCCTCTGTCACAGCAGCTGCGCAGGCACAGTATGGCGTCAGATGCCCATTTCTCACTACTGTGTGTCAGCTGGGATTGGCCTGCAGCATGGTAGTAGCTTCCAGGTAGCACGATGGACCCTAAATTGGGCAGTAGCATTATTCCTGCTTCGGTGGGAACTGGCAGGGAGAGGGTCACCACCACTTTGGTTGGAGACAGAGCTGGCCACTCTGGCTGCCGTGCTGTGTTTGGGCTCCCTGACAGCTCTGCTTGCATTGGGTCTGGAAGACAGAGTGGAATATTCAGTAGGGAGCTTGACAGAGGAGAGCCCTGGGTGCTTGGGGTGCAAAGATCTTCATGCCCAGTTCCAAAATGAGGTCCCTCCCAAAGTTGTTTTTGTGTAAGGCAGAGAAAGCCACACTCTGAATACATTTCATGTCTCAGGAATTCACATTCCAGGTTCAGGAATTTTATTCCAAAGTCCTTGGGTGCACTCACCATCCACCGTTCCCAAAGGCAGGGACAGGGAGCAGCCCATCCCTGGGAGGCCGGCAAAGTGCTCTCCAGGGAGGGGCCAGTCGTCCTTGTCATCTGCCCAGGGTGTCATGGCAGGAGATTTTCTAGCTTCCCATCTGTCTGCACATAGGAAGGAAAAGATAGGATTCTAAACCTAGTTATCTTGGAATAAAAAGAAGAGCTGGTTTGTTTTAGAGCAGGGTGGGGAGTGGGGGAGGGAATGGGGGTTGGCTGTTTCCAAAGAGAGCACTTAATTTAATTTTTCCTTTAAATGACCCAGGGCTGTTCCCTCTGATAGTTGGAAGAGTAACATTGCCTTAAAACAGAAATATGCAGGCGTTGGCTATTTTTGGTGTAAGAGTATGTCTTCATTCCCAAAGTGGTTCTCCTTTAATGGCAGGGTGCGGTTCTTAGGCCCCAGCCTGGACTGGGAAATCGGGGGAGGGCACCAGGAGAGAAATCCTGTGGGGTCCTCCTGGCCAGACCCTCCTGAATCATCTGAAGCTTAAACTCATCTCACTTGAAGGGCGGGGAGAAATCCATGTATCTCAGGCGAAGTTCACTGGGGTCCTGATGGGCAGATTTCCATCTCATCATGAAGTGAGGGATGCCCGCGGAAGAGGGTGGTGGGCCTTGGAACACTGCCTCCACTGAAGGGGGCACACAGGGCGGCCCTCCTGAAATAGCCTTCATTTTCTTCAAACATGTAGAATGTTTTCTTCCCCCACCTCAAAAAAAAGAAACATATGGGGCCTACTGCGCATGTCACACTTAGAGCCGGCCGTGTGGGAGCTGAACCTGATGAAACAGTAAGGTATAGGTTTGGACTTAAAACATAAGATTGTTTGATTAGCCGGGCGCGGTGGCTCAAGCCTGTAATCCCAGCACTTTGGGAGGCCGAGGCGGGTGGATCACGAGGTCAAGAGATCGAGACCATCCTGGTCAACATGGTGAAACCCCGTCTCTACTAAAAATACAAAAAATTAGCTGGGCATGGTGGTGCGTGCCTGTAATCCCAGCTACTCAGGAGGCTGAGGCAGGAGAATTGCCTGAACCCAGGAGGCGGAGGTTGCGGTGAGCCGAGATCGCGCCATTGCACTCCAGCCTGGGTAACAAGAGCGAAACTCCGTCTAAAAAAAAAAAAAAAAAAAAAAAGATTGTTTGATTAGACATAACCACCATGTAAATTATTTCATTACTCAAAAAATAGGGGTTTCTAAATACGATGGGAGTTGTCAGAAATGTAGTCACATCTGTGTCAATTAAGGCAGTTGTAAGCTTACGGTTTATTATATTAGTCTCTCCCAATTTGTTTGTCAGGGTAGAATATTTGGACAGGTAAAGCCCCCGTATTTACTTGGAGCATCCCTTGTCTTCCAAAGTTGCATTTTCCTGTCTTTTCTTTCAGCCGAAGGCAATCCTCTTAAGGTGTCTGGGTCTTTCAAAGTAGTAACAAACTGGGAGGGAAGAGTTCTCAGGCTGAGGTAGCTTAAATCTTCCTGGGGCTGAGAGATTTGAGAAGTTAATTGCTTTAGCTGGATATGTATAACTCAAGCAATCTTATGTTTTTCCTTTTTTTATCATAGTGTGGACTAATTAGTCAGCTAAGTTAACTAGTTCATTAGTTCTGGCTATGCCCCAATTTGTCATGTGGTGTTTTACAAGGGTGGCTAAACATCACATCATCTAGTCCATTTAATTAAGAAATGTATTGGCCAGGAATGGTGGCTCACACCTATAATCTCAGCACTTTGGGAGGCCAAGGCGGGTGGATCATGAGGTCAGGAGATTGAGACCATCCTGGTCAACATGGTGAAAGCCTGTCTCTATTAAAAATACAAAAATTAGCTGGATGTGGTGGTGCATGCCCATAATCCCAGCTACTCAGGGTGCTGAGACAGGAGAATTGCTTGAACCAAGGAGTCGGAGATTGCAGTGAGCTGAGATCGAGCCACTGCACTCCAGCCTGGTGACAGAGCTAGACTCCATCTCAAAAA
>NW_022436965.1:18571814-18594322 GCF_009761245.1 Sapajus apella | reverse complement strand
AAAAAAAAAAAAAAAAAAAAAAAATTAAGAAATTTGCATCTAATAATGTATCACTTGTATTGTTTTTAAAGCAATCAGCTGACATACTGCAATATTGTCTTAAAGTTTTATCAAAACGTGTGAAATAATGTAAAGCTGATTCATTTGGGTTCTGGCAGTATTGTTGGATTTCATTCCATTCCATAACCCTTTGGAACACCGAAGCAATGCTATTTAACAGAGCAGTCACTCATTCCTGCATGTTTTTATGCCTGTCTTATAAACTCTGAGGGGCTGTTTGTTGTGGCTCTGTTGGACCTTCAGGGGTCAAATCTGCTATAGGTCTGACCGTTTTGCTTTTTCCATCTATTCCCTAGCTTTAGCTTCTGAGACCAACCTTTAGCTGATAAAGATCTGAATAACATGGGTCATAGGTTCTGATAATGAGCTCAAATTCTCAGGCAAACCCAATTAGATCTTTACAAGTGTCAGGAAATTCTTTATGCCTTGTAATTCACCCTTTGACCAGGCTTGGTAGACAATCACTGGGGTTCCCCTACCTGTTAATGGTTGTTCCCAAAGTGGGGTTATCATGAAAGAAGTCCCTGCAGGGTCCCCCTTTTCCGCATCTTCCAGATGAGATGCTGCCATCAGGGCTGTCAGGGAATCATCAGCAGGTGTGGTCTTTGAAGTCAGATTCCCAACTGCCTTCTGTTGAGTGAGTGTTAAACATGCAGGAGAAGGTGGGGACAGATCTGGTCCGCGAAGTTGAAAGAGGTCAGGGTAGAGTGGGAGTGGAGGTGGAAGTAGAGGAGGTGCCAAGGGGGAAGTAGGGGATCCCGAGGATTTCTTTAATTAAGGGAGATAAAAGATTAGAGAGTTATTGACTAGCACTTCTAAGTTGTTTGTTCACCTGCTGTAAGAAGATGAGGTGGTCTTCCCCCCTTTTGCTACTTTCCAGATACCATTCACAATGGCTCTCCCATTCTGGTTGTTCAGTTTTTGTGCCTGTGATTTCCATCTTGGTTTGCAGGTACACTAATTTGGGCATCTCAAGAGATCCCCATTTAAGCCATTGTAACTTAGAATCTGCTTTAGTTATATTGGCCCCCTTGTTTAAATATTTGCATGATGATTCACCATAAATATTTTGCATATACCCAGCCAGAGTTTCTGAAGGGGAAAGATATATCTTCCGCAGCTGCTGGGGTATTAGAGGCCTCTTTCTCCATAATTTAGAGTTCCTCTTTGGATTTTTATGTCATCTTATGACACGTGTCACACCCAAAATGTGCTGCTTGCAAACCTAGCTTTTCAGGACCATTACACCCTGAACTGGTTTGATCCACCCATGTTGCAGCTAACAGGCACAATGTGTCCGGGGATCAAGGTGCAGGAGGGGTCAGTCAGTTCCTTATGTGCACCTGCCAGCTGAGATTAGAACCTAAGTATGTTCTTCTAAGGGGGAAACTTATTTAGGGTTTTAGCCTATCTCCCAGACACCCTCACAGGAGTCTCAGTTACCTGAGAATGCCTCGAAAGGCTAAGGGAAGTAAGATGCTCTATTTCTTCAGAGTGGAAGATTCCACTGTCATGAGCTAGAGAGTTTGGAGTTGGTCATATACAACAGGGGAAAGGATTGAAAGGTACACATATACACATACACAAAAACAGAAACAAACAGCAAAACAGTTAAGCAAAACTAACAAAGATCACACAAATTATACGATTTCTGAGTGCTCTAAGTGTAAGCAGGAAATTAACACCAGCTTGTTGTTAATGCTAATGTTAGCCATTTAAAAGAATTTGCAAGACAGAATCCCAAACCAGTTTCTGACCTAGTGGTGGGAGCCCAAGCTGAAGAGTACTCTTGACCGATACAGAAGCAAATCAGCTTGCCTTCCTTGATGGAATCAAGTAGAAAAACTCCCACATAATAAAGACTTTTAAAAAATAGCATTTAAACCTCAGATCCCCAACTGAAAAACGTTGGAAGATTTCCTGGAGGAAAGAAGTCCCAGACTTCGGCAAATCATCCAATCGGTTTGGGTTATAAGATGCCCAAGCCGGTACCAAGCACCAAGAGGCAAACTGCAGCACGCCAGGTCTCTTTCACTCAGGATCCCTTTGTGGTTACTAGATGTCAATCGAGAAAAATGATAAGGTAAGTCTCAATCATTTTATGAAATGTATTTGCCAAAGTTAAAGACTTGCCCAGGAGACAGGTCTATGCCTTTATCCAAAGATGATTTTGAGGGCTCCATATTTAAAGGAGAGAGAGCAGAGAAGCACACGGTTTTTATGTAAGCGGATGTGTTTTTTTTTTTTTTTTTTTTTTTTTTTTTTTTTTTTATACACAAGATGACATAAAAGCAGTAGAGGAAAAATGTGAGAATCTGTATTTTATGTAAGATAACACAGACAACCTGGGGTAGGGGAACAATTAGATATGCATTTGTGTCTGGAGAGCTGAAGTAACTGAACCGCATTAAAGATAAACTATCAATTTGCATTGCCATGGTGAAATTTTAACAATTCACTAGGAATTTCCTTGTGGGAATGCAGATTTGCATGACCTATTTCCCAGCTTGACTTTTCCCTTTGGCTAAATGTGTTTGGGGTTCCAAAATTAATTTCCTTTTTTAACCAGGTGTTCCAGGTTTTGGGCCTTCCCCGCCCCAGGAATGGGGAAGAAGCCCTGGAGGTGCTGTGGGCTTGCCGTTGTATAAATATTACAGACCCAAAGAATTTTGCAGAGAACGATTTATTAGGCAGAGAAAGAGGGAGAGAAGTAGAGAAAGCTCCCACGCTGTTGTGGGAGGGGATCCCAGAGAGGGAAATCCGAGCAGGTAAGGTGCAGTGGAGTTTTAACTTTGAAGTTATTCCTGCCCCATTTATGTTCTTGTCCAATGAGAGGAGTTTTTTTTAACTTCCCCTGGAGGAGTGATCTTCGACTCTGTTGCTGGATTGGCAGCTTCGTTCGCAATTAAACCTTCCTCCCCTAGAGCTTTTGGCAGGCTTTCTTTTTTTTTGAGACGGAGTTTCGCTCTTGTTGCCCAGGCTGGAGTGCAATGGCGCAATCTCGGCTCACCGCAACCTCCGCCTCCTGGGTTCAGGCAATTCTCCTGCCTCAGCTTCCTGAGTAGCTGGGATTATAGGCACACGCCACCATGCCCAGCTGAATTTTTGTATTTTTAGTAGAGATGGGGTTTCACCATGTTGACCAGGATGGTCTCGATCTCTTGACCTCGTGATCCACCCGCCTCGGCCTCCCAAAGTGCTGGGATTACAGGCGTGAGCCACCGCGCCCGGCCTCTTTTGGCAGGCTTTCTAAACAAACAAAGCTCACCTGGAATTTTACCTAGCCTGCAAGCGGGAAAATTAGACAAAGAACTCTAGGTTCCCGGAAGCGGAGGTGGGCGTAGGTGTGGCGCTGGGAAGTTCTTGACTTTGAAATCATGGCCTTTGTGGACTCTGGAAGGGAAGTTAACATAGTGCCTCACTTGCACAGTGTAAATAACAGTGTCTGTCGGCATTTACAAATAAAAGCTTCTAGTTTGCATACTTATGCTTGCAGCTTGATTTTTCAGGCTGCTTTCCGTTAAAGAAATGGTTTGGGGCTGCTTTTTATTAAAGGAAAATTTCACTAATAACTCTTTTACGATTTCTAGCTGCCTAAAAATAATTTCTTAATAACTCCTGTGTTAGTATGGTTAGATAATTTATGAAACATTATACTTCAAGAAACAGAAAATTCAAAGTAAACTGGCATAACAAGAAACAATTGTGGCTAACATAATTGGAGTCCAGTAATAGGGAGGGCTTCCAGGTTGACTTAATCTGGTAGCTTCGGTGCCATTCCCTTAGAATTGGGAATCCGCATTTCCCTTGGATCTGCCCTTCTCCCTGGGCCAGCTTCATTCTCAGTGTAGTAAGTGGATGGTACCAAAATTTTAGATTACATTCTGCAGAAAAAAGGGGGGAAATAATTCCAGGAGTGTTCCAGAAGGAGAATGTGACAGGCAGCTACTTGTACCCAAAAAGTCTGTTTTCCCCTTCATCCTGGTCACATGGCCACCTCTCTGGCAAGTATATTCCCAGTCTTCCTTACAGTCTGTGTGGCCATGTGACCATGTTCTTGAAAGTGAAATGTGAATAGAGATAATGTGTGCAATTTCTCCCTCATTTACTTAAAAAAAAGGAAATTGTTTGCTCTGAACTTCTCACTTTCTCTTTTCTGCAAGCTGTCATAGTTATGTTAAGGTCAATCCAGCCAGTCCAATCCCATCCCCCTAGAACTCAAGCACACTATCCAGAGGCCTGGACATTGCCTAACCCAGACTACCATCACTGGCACCTAACACTCCTCCCAGGGTCTGAGGTCAGGTGACCCAACCTGCTGATTCCACCACAGCTGGCACCCACTTACATGCACTACCTGTAAGCCAGGGAACTGGCCTACACCACCTGTCACAACCAACACTAACACTAGCACAGACTGCTTGGGTTCCAGGGGGTTGCTCCATCGTTGCTACTGCCATTGCTTACATCATACCTGCTGCCCAGGAAGAGGGGAATTAGACTCCACTAATAACCACATCCTAAGCCACTGAGGAAATCATAGATCCTACTAATATTGTTTTAGCTGAAGAAATTACACAATATCTACACTCCTGCATATACCCAAAATCAAAGTAAAAGCAACCAAAAATATATATACATCTTCAGGAAAAATCTTCTGCAAAAGCAAATTCAAGAAATTAGAAGAAGTAATTGTTACATCGGATGCAGAGATATCAATATAAGGGCACAGAAAATGTGGAAAAAATAAAGAAATATGACACCCCCAAAGGAACACAATAATTCTCCAGAAACAAGTGCCAAGCAAAAAGAAGTTCATGAAGTCCTGGATAAAGAATTCAAAATACTGAATTTAAAGCAACTCAGTGTAATGCAAGAGAACTCTGCAAATAGAGGTTTCTCTGTACTGAAAACAATACAGAGAAATCAGGAAAACAATTCAAGATATGAATGAGAAATTTACCAAGAGATAGATGTTTTTTTAAAGACGCTAACAGAGGCCGGACGTGGTGTCTCACGCCTGTAATCCAAGCACTTTGGAGGCCAAGGCGGGTGGATCGCCTGAGGTCAGGAGTTCAAGACCAGCCTGACCAATATGGTGAAACCTTGTCATTAAAAAAAAAAAAAAAAAAAAAAAAAAAAGGCCGGGCGCGGTGGCTCAAGCCTATAATCCCAGCACTTTGGGAGGCCGAGGCAGGTGGATCACGAGGTCAAGAGATCGAGACCATCCTGGTCAACAAGGTGAAACCTCGTCTCTACTAAAAATGCAAAAATTAGCTGGGCATGATGGTGCGTGCCTGTAGTCCCAGCTACTCGGGAGGCTGAGGCAGGAGAATTGCTTGAACCCAGGAGGCGGAGGTTGCGGTGAGCCGAGATCGTGCCATGGCACTCCAGTCTGGGCAACAACAACAGCGAAACTCCGTCTCAAAAAAGAAAAAGAAGCTAACAAATTTTGGAACAAAATTTCATGGAATTCAAAATACACTTGAAATCTTCAATAATAGACTGGATTATGGAGAAGAAAGAATCACAAAACTTGAAGACAGGTCTTTTGAAATAATATAGTTAAACAAAAACAAAGAAAAATGAATAAAAATAATAAGCAAAGCTTTCATGACATTTGGGACAAAATAAAACAACCACATATTCAAATGATTGGTGTCCTCAAGGGCAAAGAGAGAACAAAAGGTTTTTAAAAACCTATTTAATGAAATATTAAAGAAAAACTTCATAAGTCTAGCAAAAGACTTAGCCATCCAGGAACAAGCGGTTAAGGGTCCCCAAACAGATACAATGCAAAAAAGGAACAAAAAGTATGCAAAACAGCCAGAAAACAATTAACAATATGACAGGAAAAAAAAAAAAACCTTCACATATCAATGATAACTTTGAATGTAAATGGATTAAATTATCCACTTAAAAAATACAAACTGGCTGAATAAAGAAATATTATCTAACTATAAACTGCATAAAAGAAACACACTTTACCTGTAAAAACACATATAGGAGAAATGAAATATTCCATGCAAAATGGAAACTAAAAGTGAGCAGGAGTAACTATACTTATATCAGAAAAAACAGACTTTAAGTCAAAAGCAGTAACAAAGACAAAGAAGGTCACTATGTAATGACAAAGAAATCAGTTTAGCAGGAGGCTATAACAATTGTAAATATATATGCATCTAACACTGGAGCATCCAGATATATAATGGCTCTAAAGGGACAGATAGATCCCAATACAATAGTATCTGTGGATTTCAACACACCACCCTTAGCACTGAACAGATCATCTAGACAAAAATCTACAAGGAAACATTGAATTTAAACTGACTATAAACCAAATAGGCCTAACAGACGTTTACAGAACATTTTATCCAACAAATGCAAAATGTACATTTTTCTCATCAATACATGGAACATTCTCCAGGATATATCCTGTTAGGCCACAAAGCAAGTCTTAACATATATTTTTCAAAAATCAAAATCATACCAAAATATTCTCATACAATAATGGAATAAAAGTAGCAATCAACACCAATAGGAACTTTGGCATTTATAGAAATACATGGAAATTAAACAATGTAATCCTGAATTACCAGGGAGTCAATTAAGAAATTAAGATGGGCCAGGCGCGGTGGCTCACGCCTGTAATCCCAGCACTTTGGGAAGCCGAGGCGGGTGGATCACGAGGTCAAGAGATTGAGACCATCCTGGTCAACATGGTGAAACCCCGTCTCTACTAAAAATACAAAAAATTAGCTGGGCATGGTGGCGCGTGCCTGTAATCCCAGCTACTCAGGAGGCTGAGGCAGGAGAATTGCCTGAACCCAGGAGGCGGAGGTTGCGGTGAGCCGAGATTGTGCCATTGCACTCCAGCCTGGGTAACAAGAGCGAAACTCCGTCTCAAAAAAAAAAAAAAAAAAAAAAGAAATTAAGATGGAAGTCAAATAACTTCTTGAAACAAATAAAAATGAAAACACAACACATCAAAACTTACGCAATGCAGCCAAAAGCAGTGCCAAGAAAGAAGTTTAGAGCAATAAAAGCCTACACCAAAAAAAGTTGAAAGATTTCAAATCCACAACCTAATGTTGCATAGCAAGGAACTAGAAGAGCAAGAATTAACCAAATCCAAAATTAGAAGAAAAGAAATTATAAAAATCAAAGCAGAACTAAATAAAATAAATACAATATGAAAAATATATAAAGCATCAATGAAATAGAAAGTTGGTTCTTAGAAAAGATAAGACAAAATTGATAAACCTCTAACTGGACTAATCAAGAAAAGTAGAGAGAAGACCCCAATAAACAAAATCAGAAATTAAAAAGGAGACATTGCAACTGCTACCAAAGAAATACAAAAGATTATCAGAGATTATTATGAACAACTATATACTAATGAACTGGACAACCTATGATAAATGAATAGATTCCTGGAAACTTACAACCTGCTGAGATTGAACAAGGAAGAAATAGAAAACCTGAACAGTCCAATAACAAGTAGTGAGACTGAATCAGTAATAAAAAGTCTCCTAACAAAGAAAAGCCCAGGGCTGGATAAATTCACAGCTGAATTCTACCAAATATGTAAAGAAGAACTAATATTAATTTTCCTGAAACTATCAAAAAATTGAAGAGGCGAGAACTCTCTGTAACTCATTCTATAAGGCTACCATTATCCTGATGCCAAAATCAGAGGACAAACACAAAAGGAAAACTACTACTAACAGTCTTGATGAAGACAGATACAAAAATCCTCAGCAAAATACTACTAAATTGAATCCAAAAGTGCGTCAAAAAGATAACACACCATAACCAAGGGAGACTTATACCAGGGATGCAAGAATAGTTCAACATACACAACATAATCAATAAACATGATACATCAATAAAATGAAGCTGTCTCTGAAAGAACCACTAGTTAAAAAATTAAAGGACTTCATGACTAAAGCACCAAAAGCATTGGTAACAAAAGCCAAAATAGACAAATGGGATCTAATTAAACTCCAGAGCTTCTACACAGCAAAAGAAACAATCATTAGAGTGAGCCGGCAACCAACAGAATGGGAAAAATTTTTGCAATCTACCCATCTGACAAAGGACTAATATCCAGAATCTACAAAGAACTAAAACAGACTTACAAGAAAAAAAACAAACAAATCCATTCAAAAGTGGGCAAAGGATATGAACAGACCCTTTTCAAAAGAAGACATATATGAGGCCAACAAACGTGAAAAAATGCTTATCATCACTGGTCATTAGAGAAATGCAAATCAAAACCACATGAAGATACCACCTCATGCCAGTTACAATGGTGATAATTAAAAAATCTGAAGACAAGAGATGATGGGGAGGATGTGGAGAAATAACACTTTTACCCTGTTGGTAGGAGTGTAAATTAACTCAACTATTGTGGAAGACAGTGTGGTGATTCCTTGAGGATCTAGAAATAGAAATCCCATTTGACCCAGCAATCCCATTTCTGGGTATACACCCAGAGGATTATAAAACATTCAACTATAAAGGCACATGCACAGGTATGTTCATTGCAGCCCTGTGTACAATAGCAAAGACCTGGAACCACCCCAAATGCCCACTGATGATAAACTGGACAAGGAAAATATGGCACATATATACCATGGAATACTATGCAGCCATAAAAAATGACGAGCTCATGTCCTTTGTAGGGACATGGATGAGTCCGGAAACCATCATTCTCAGCAAACTGACACAAGAACAGAAAATCAAACACTGCATGTTCTCACTTATAGATGGGTGTTGAACAGTGAGAACACATGGATACAGGGAGGGGAGCATCACACACTGGGGTCTGTTGCGGGGGGGGCTAGGGGATGGACAGTGGCAGGTAGGGAGGTTGGGGAGGGATAACAGGGGGAGAAATGCCAGATATAGGTGAAGAGGGGATGGAGGCACCAAACCACATTGCCAAGTATGTACCTATGCAACAGTCCTGCATGATCTGCACATGTACCACAGAACCTAAAGTACAATTTAAAAAAAAAAAAAAAAAGAAAGAAAATTTCTTTCCTTGGCCAGGCACAGTGGCTCGCACCTGTGATCCCAACACTGGGAGGCCAATGCAGACAGATCATGAAGTCAGGAGATCGAGACCAGTCTGGCCAACATAGTGAAACCCTATCTCTATTAAAAATGCAAAAAAAAAAAAAAAAAAATTAGCTGGGCATGGTGGCACACGCCTGTGGTCCTAGCTGCCTGGGAGGCTGAGGCAGGAGAATCGCTTGAACCTGGGAGGTGGAGGTTTCATTGAGCCAAAATAGCACCACTGTACCCTAGCCTGAAGACAGAGCGAGACTCTGTCTCAAAAAAAAAAAAATTTTTTTTTTCTTTTCTTTTCTTTCTTTATATTTTTAGAGACAAGCTCTGTTGCCTGGGCTGGAGTGCAGTGATCCATAGCTCACTGCAGCCCTGAATTCCTGGACTCAGGCAATCCTCCCTCCTCGGCTTCCGAAGTAGCTGGGATCATAGACACATGCCACCAGCCCCCTCTTCACTAGCTAATTTTTAATTTTTTTTTTCCCACTGGAATAGGGCCTCATTGTGTTGCTCAGGCTGGTCTAACTCCTGGCCTCAAGTGATTCTCCTGCCCCGGCCTCCCAAAGTGTTGGGATTATGGGCATGAGCCTCTGTGCTCAGCCTAAAAAATAATTTTAAATAAAAAAAATCCCAGCTTGAAAAAAAAAATTTTTTAATAAAAATAAATATGAACAAATTTAAAAAGCAGAATGAAAGACAAAACCACATGATCATCTCAATATACACCAAAAAAGCTTTTGATAAAAGTCAACATCCCTTCATGATAAAAACTAGCAACAAACTCAGAATAGAAGGAACATACCTCAATATAATAAAGGCCATATATGACAAACCACAGCTAACATCATACTGAAGGGGGACAAGCTGAAAGACTTTCCTCTAAGATCTGGAACAAGACAAGGATGCCCATTTTTACCACTCCTATTCAATATAGTACTGGAAGTCGTAGTCAGAGCAATTAGACAAGAGAAAGAGATAGAAGACATCCAAGCTGTAAAAGAGAATGTTGAATTTTCCCTTCTTACTGATGACAAGATCTTACATCTAGAAAACCCTAAATATTCCATCAAAAAACTCTTATAACTGGCAAACAAATTAAGTTTCAGGATATAAAATCAGGATTCAAAAATCAATAACATTTCCATTCACCAACAATGAACTGAGAAAGAAATGGCTGAGAAGGAAATCAAGAAATCAATTCCATTTATAATAGCCAAAACAAATAAACTAAAACTCTTAGGAATAAATTTAACCAAAGAAGTAAAAGATATCTTCAAGGAAAACTACAAAACAGTAATGAAAGAAATTGAAGGGGACACAAATAAATGGAAAGATATCTCATGCTCATGGGTCAGAAGAATTAATATCATTAAAATGATCGGCCGGGCGCGGTGGCTCAAGCCTGTAATCCCAGCACTTTGGGAGGCCGAGGCAGGCGGATCACGAGGTCAAGAGATCGAGACCATCCTGGTCAACATGGTGAAACCCCGTCTCTACTAAAAATACAAAAAATTAGCTGGGCATGGTGGTGCGTGCCTGTAATCCCAGCTACTCAGGAGGCTGAGGCAGGAGAATTGCCTGAACCCGGGAGGCGGAGGTTGCGGTGAGCCGAGATCGCGCCATTGCACTCCAGCCTGGGTAACAAGAGCGAAACTCCGTCTCAAAAAAAAAAAAAAAAAAAAAAATGATCATACTGCCCAAAGCAATCTACAGATTCCACACAAACAGTATCAAAATGGCAATGTCATTTTTCACAGATTTCAAAAAACAATTCTAAATTTCATATGGAACCAAAAAAGAGCCCAAATAGCCAACACAGTCCTGTGCAAAAAGAACAAAACTGGAGATATCATACTACCTGACTTTAAAATAGATCACAAGAGTACATTAACCAAAACAGCATAGTATTGATATAAAAACAGACATAATTAATGGACTAGAATGGTAAGTCCAGAAATAAATCTATGTGCTGATTTGCAATGAAGGCACCAAGAACGTGCACTGGAGAAAGGACACCCGCTTTGATAAATGATGCTGGGAAAATTGGATATCCATATGCAGAAGAATGAAACTGGATCCCTATCTCTTCCCATAGACAAAAATCAACACAAAGTGAATTGAAGACTTAAACATAAAATCCAAAACTATAATATTACTAGAAAAAAAAATAGGTAAAACACTTCAAGGCACCGGTGTAGGCAAAGATTTCATGGCTAAAACCTCAAAAGCACAGACAACTGTAATACAAACAGACAAATGGGGCTATATTAAACTAAAAAGCTGCACAGCAAAGGAAACAATCAACAGAGTGAAAGGACAACCTATTGAATGGGAAAAAAGATTTGCAAACCATATATCTGTTAATATACAAAAAACAAAAATAAACAGTAACAAAGAAACAAACAAAACAGGCCAGGCGCAGTGGCTCATATCTGTAAATGTCAGCACTTTGGGAGGCCAAGACAGGAGGATCGCTTGAGCTCAGATGCTCAAGACTACTCTGGACAACATAGTGAGATCTCATCTCTACACAAAAATTAAAAATTAGCTGGGCATGGTGGTATGTGCCTGTGGTTCCAGCCACTTAGGAAGTTGTGGTGGGAGGATCACTTCCGCTCAGGTGGTCAAGGTTGCAGTGAGCCATTATCTCTCCACTGCACTCCAGCCTGGGCAACAGAGTGTAAGAAGAAGGAGGACGAGGAGGAGGAGAAGGAGGGAGAGAAGAAGGGGGAGAAGGAGGGGGAGGGGGAGGGGGAGGGGAGGGAGGGAGAAGAAGGAGGAGGAGGAGAAGGAGAAGGAGAGGAAGGAGAAAAAGGGGGGAAGGAGGGGAGGAGGGGAGGAGGAGGATGAGGGGGAGGAGAAAAAGAAGAGGCAGCAATATATTGGTGTTCATTAATGAAAACTGTTCTTTCAACTTTTCTGTGGGCTTGCTACTTTTTTTCTTGTTTTAAAATATATTTTGAAGCACTGTGGTTTGTATTCTTTTATCTTTTTAAAAATTTTTTTATTTTTTCTTAAAAAACTGGGATACATGTGCAGAATGTGCAGGTTTGTTACATAGGCATACGTGTGCCATGGTGGTTTGCTGCATCTATTGACCCATTCCCTAAGTTCCCTCCCCTCATCCCCCACCTCGCAACAGGCCCTAGTGTGTGTTGTTCCCCACTCGGTGTCCATGTGTTCTTATTGTTCAACTCCCACTTATGAGTGAGAACATGTGGTGTTTGGTTTTCTGTTCCTGTGTTAGGTTGCTGAGGATGATGACTTCCAGCTTCATCCATGTCCCTGCAAGGACATGATCTCATTCCTTTTTATGGCTGCATAATATTCCATGATATTTTTCAAAAAATATATATTTGCTGTCAACAGAAGATTTTATATTAAAATCTGTATATGCAGCTTTTACTGAAAAGATCCTAAGGCCTTGCCATATCAGGCTCATTTTCTCAAATAGCAACATTTAGCTGAATTGAATAGACAGAGAATATGCCTTCCAGTCAGATTGTATCTGGCCCACTTTCCTTGTTTATGTTGCACTCCTCACTCCTGTAGCCATTTGCATTTGTGACTCTTGGTTTAGAAATTTTTCAGTGAACCATGTTGGAAACGTCCCTAAACACAAGACCTAAAGATGGTCTGTTATGTTATCTTCCAAGCACACAGTGGAAGAAAAAAATGATACCTACTAAGTACTCGATTACTGCCACAGCTTCTATAATTATTACATTTCTTGTGCCCTGGGTTAATATCTAAAAATAGCTTTATGATTTCTCAAACACGTTTCACCAGCTGCCTCTGCTGATCCAATCTGAAGGATAAAACAGCTTAAATTTCTTATAAGTCCTGAACTTTAAAATCACATTTCTGGAGTTGGAGAACTCCACACATGAAAGAGCTTGATGAGGTAGTGAACATCTAAATTACTTTCTCCTTTGGACAGCTCCTATGGTAATTCAAGCAGAAGTCAGGTTGCAGAAGTTTGTTTCCAAAAGTAGAACTCCTGTTTCACTGAGAAAAGCCGTGATTTGAGGTGATTTGGCGCCCTCTACAGACTACAATGGCAAGAATGATGCTATCATTTGCTTCCCATAAGTTTTAGGGCTTTGCCAGAACTGTGACGTTGAGGAGGGTGGGGGAAAGGGGCGGGAATGGTTTAAGTTCTGCCAATCCAACAGCTGTATTCTAACTCAACGTTTGGCCCTCCCTTAATATCACGGAAGTATCGCGCTTGCCTCCTACACAACTTTTTTTCCTTGTACTTTCTGCTGTTACCAGCATAACAGGAAAGATGAGCGGCTTCTGTTTTAAACTGAGGGCACTTTTATCAAAGTCTTCATTCCGTTTATTTTTCTTTTAGAAAAAAGGACTTGAGTTTTAAGCCTCAAAAAAAAAAAAAGACACACACTCTCCTTGCCTATTTGAAAATAATTTAAGTCAAAGAATCTGCTCTATGCTAACCAAGGTAAGTGTCCTGGATTTTTTTTTTTTTTAAATGGGGAAATGATCCAGAAACTGCTTTTCAAAGGCTGAATGTTCTCCTTGGAATGTGTGTTCCTAAAGAATGAATGTGATTGTCTTCTTTTGGGGTATCTTGACTAGGGTTAAAGCAAGAGAATTAAGGAGAACGTCAGGAAGCAAAGGGAAGTTGTAAGGAAACAAAGTTATGTTGTTGATAGAATCATCCAAAAGAAAAGTGTCAGTGAGATAAACAGAATCATGCGACTTTCAGTGACTCTAGGCTCACCTCTGATTGAGATGGAAATGTCAGCCATTGGGAAACACAAAATACCCCACAGATGGTATGAAAGGAAATTCTGTAACAAAGTAACAGCATGGTAGGGTGATGATAAGAAATATAAAATGATCAAATTCCAAATTTGAAGAAATCATAATTGATTACATAATTTGCAAATCACCCAAGTCTTTCCATGTCTCGTAAAGGATTCCTACATTTGCTGGTCAGTCAGGTATGGTGTGGGGTTTTCCCATTGTACAAAGGTCTAGTTCAATAGATCAGTCTCCTTTCTGCCAAGGGACTAAGTACAAACAACCTGTGGCCTGAACGGTGGCTCACACCTATAATCCCAGCACTTTAGGGAGCTAAGGCGGGCAGATCACTTGAGGTCAGTAGTTCCAGAGCAGGCTGACCAACATGGTGAAACCCCATCTCTACCAAAAATACAAAAGTTAGCCAGGCGTGGTGGCGCATGCCTGTAGTCTCAGCTACTCAGGAGGCTAAGGCAGGAGAATCACTTGCACCTGGGAGGCAGAGGTTGCAGTGAGGGGAGATTGTGCCACTGCACTCTAGCCTGGAAGACAGAGTGAGACCCCATGTCAAATAAATAAATAAATATAAGCAACATTTGAGCAAGCAAGTACCTTATAAAGTTCACTTTATAGTTTACAGAGTTTGCACACACATGTTCTCCCAATCCTTCAAGCCTGCAGTATTCTGGCCTACCTTTGAATTCATATCTTTTTCTTTTTTTTTTTTTTTTTTTTTTTGGTACCAATTACTTGGTTTTCAGACGTCAGAACAGTTCTTTCAAGCTAGAAGGAAACAAAGAGAAAGCCATTTGAACCTTTTGTTTTACAAATGTGGAAGCACTGGCTCAGAGAAATCGAGAATTTTGTCCAGGATTACAAGCTGGTTAGAGGCAGAAGCAGCACTAGAACTCAGATTTCTCACTTTCCAGTTTACTCACTACCTTCCTTTACTGACTTAAGGCAAAATTTAAAATGGTTGCTCCCATTCAGAAATGTACAGTCTGTAAATATGGATTAATTTTAAAAGGTGCAAATTCCCAGTTTGTTTCCACTGTCTGTAGAGTCTCTAAAACAGTCCTTGAAGTGTTTTTGCCCAGCAGCTAGTTAACCCACAGCCCACTCTGTGTCACTAACTAGGTCTCTGGGCAGCGATAAATAGGCAAGGAGAATGCAAGCATTCGTGCCTAGAGCATACTTAGGCTTAGGACTTAGCACAAGGTAACATCAGTCTCTCCATATACAATATCTTAAGAGCAGTCACTGTCTTTTTTTAAATTATTATTATTTCTAAGACTTTACTACTATTTCTTAGTATCAGGGTCTTCATCATCTTCAGGGCCCCACACTTGGCTCAGTACCAGTCAAGTACCTGCACTTAGAGATACCCAGGGCATATTTGTTGAATGAATTAATTTGCTGCCAGTCTATTCACGTCAGTACGTTTTTCACTTTGGCAATTCAGTTAGCAGCCATTTCTTATGTTATTATTGCAGAGATAGAGCCCAGCAGAGATCTTCCAGCCCCAGGCCTCTACCTAGTGGCCTGGAAATTCAAGTGTTCTTACTGGTGGAGGCCATTTATTTCTGGTTAGAAGCTGCCCAAACCTCCTACTCCTGAATTCAAAGGAAATCACAGGTATGTCTGCCTACTCCTTTCCAAACTTGTTGATAAATTTTATCTGTGTGAACTGTCCTTTCTAAGGAGAAGAGAAGGAAGAAAGGAGACATGTAGGGAGGTAGAGAATGAATACTGAGTAAATATTTGTGCAAGGCACTTTTTTATGTAAGTAATATCATATTTTCTAAAACCCAAGCTATCCTTCAACATTTATATTTTTCTTATTTTACAAATAATATATCTAAGTGTGTTTCAGTAGGTTGCTCAGGATCATATGGCTAGTTGGTAGCTGAGAAAGTTCCAACCCAACTGTGCTGTCTCCAAAGTCCATTTTCATTGCATCCCATATAGCTCTCCCAACTAAATAGGGACTCCCAAATAAAAAGTCTAAGAGGACAAATGATACATTTTATAATAGATAATGAAGCCAAGTATGGCAATCTCAGCCTCACAAAGGGCAAAGTAGCAAATACATTTGGAAATTGACAGCCCTAGGAAATTGCAAGTTCATGAGTCTGCCTTCATGAGAATTCTGAGGGTTCCTGGAGGACTCAGGAGTCTTTCTTTACTCCCTGCAGTCAGTGAATTCACTTTGATTCTGTGCCTGGGGCTTCTGATCTGATTAAGAGGCAAGCTACAAAGCCATAGAGAAAAACTTCAGGCCCATCCGAAAGGTGCAGCCGCAAACCTGAGCAAAGACGAAGGAAGAGGCTTAGTGAGGGGAACCAGAGGGTTCCTCAGGCTCCCAGACAAACAGCAGGTTCACATCTTGGCCTCAGATCCTGAAATCCATACTCAGTGCAAACTCTGCCTCTTATTAGCAGTGTAGCCTTAAGTTGTTTCAAATGATTATGCTAATTTCCTATTTACTGGTCCTAATAGCTCAAAAAATATATGCTCTCTTGTTTACCCAAGATAAATATCACTGTGATAGTGACTTGAGACTGCAGAAATCATACAGGGATAGATCTCTCCTCAAAAAAATACTGTATCTTCAAAGACAAAGTGAAATGAGTTATATATATTTTGTAAAACAACAGAATACATCGAGGTCTCAACTACTGTTTGTGTGTCATCTGAAATGGCCAAGGGGGTTGCAGGGGAAAACAGCGCTTGCAGCTAAGTCTATATGTCATGTTAAGGGCCTCAGTGTGACGTAAACTTTATTTACTAGAATTAACTCAGCTTATCTGATTGAGATAAAAGCAATGTGAGATGTGCAGAAACCTAAATAATAAAATCCAGAAAAGCTGGTAAAAACTGGTCCTCTATCCCCATGCATGTGTATGTGTATACTTCCCCCAGTTCCTGCTGACAAGCATGAGCATCCCCATTTCTATCTGACATCATCTTGGGCTCCAGAATACCCCTTATGACGTTCCTTGAGGACTTTGTTTTCTATTATGGTCAGTCTTGCCTCTGTGCAAGGTTAAGAACCTCCCCTCAACCCATGTAATATCCTTGTTGTATGGCAAGGCATGGCCTTGACCAGCTATTCTTCAGGACTCTAAATGCTTTGAATAAAAACCAACATTTTGGCCGGGCGCAGTGGCTCACGCCTGTAATCCCAGCACTTTGGGAGGCCGAGGCAGGCGGATCACGAGGTCAAGAGATCGAGACCATCCTGGTCAACATGGTGAAACCCCGTCTCTATGAAAAATACAAAACTTAGTTGGACATGGTGGCACGCGCCTGCAGTCCCAGCTACTCAGGAAGCTGAGGCAGGAGAATTGCTTGAACCCAGGGGGTGGAGGCTGCAGTGAGCCAAGATTGCACCACTGCACTCCAGCCTGGCTCCTGGTGACAGAACGAGACTCTGTCTCAAAAAAAAAAAAAAAAAAAAAAAAACTAACATTTCTACTGACTGAAATTCCTAGGATTCAGAGGCACAAAATGATAGCAAAGAGTCCCTTTGATACTGAGAGAATCTAACATCCCAGGGGGTAAAATTACTGTCTACACTCTCTAATAGTAATACTACATGTTGAGTATCCCTTATCCAAAATACTTGGTACCAAGCAGGGCACGGTGGTTCATGTCTGTAATCCCAGCACTTTGGGAGGTCGAAGCCAGTGGGTCACCTGAGGTCAGGAGTTCAAGAACAGCCTGCCCAATATGGTGAACCCCAATGTCTACTAAAAATACAAAAATCAGCCTGGTGTGGTGACGAGCACCTGTAATCCCAGCTACTTGGTGGGGGCTAGGGCACAAGAATCTCTTGAACCTAGGAGGCAGAGGTTGTAGAGGGCTGAGATTTGAGATTGTGCCACTGAACTCCAGCCTGAGTGACAGAGCAAGACTCTGTCTCAGAAAAAAAAAAAAAAAAAACTTGGGATGAAAAATGTTTCAGTAGGCTGAGCATGATGGCTCACTCCTGTAATTCTAGCACTTTGGGAGGCCAAGGCAGGAAGATCACTTGAGCCCAGGAGTTCTAGACCAGTCTGGGCAATATGGTGAGACCGCATTTCTACAAAAATAATTTTAATTAAAATAAATAAAAAATAAATGTTTCAGATTTCAAGTCTTTTCAGATTTTGGAATATTTTCATTACACTTCCTGGTTGAATATGTCAAATCTAAAATCTGAAATGCTCTAGTGAGCATTTATTTTGAGTTTCATGTACGTATTCAAAAAGTTTTAGATTTTGGAGTATTTCAAATTTTGGATTTGAGGATTTGGGCTGTTCAACCCATAATAGCTAAATTTAGTTGAGCACTTACTATGTAGCAGATACACTTCTAAAACCATTCCAACTTTTATCAGTCATTTCATCTTCATAACAACACTTTAAAGTCATCATTATTATTACTTTAAAACGGAAGAGTTCCCTGACCCCTCGAAGAACTTGCTACAGGGGCTTGTTTGCATGCTCAAACCCCTTATGGGAGGGCGAGTATGCAGACAGGCAGGTGCAGGCGAGTGCTTTTGGGCTCCGGCCCCACAATAGTATCTAGAGGTGTGTTAAAATTAATGCTCCTGGCCGGGTGTGGTGGCTCACGCCTGTAATCCCAACACTTTGGGAGGCTGAGGCAGGTGGATCATGAGGTCAGGAATTTGAGATCAGTCTGACCAACATGGTAAAACCCCATTTCTACTAAAAATACAAACATTAGCTGGGCGTGGTGGCACATGCCTGTAATCCCAGCTACTCGGGAGACTGAGGCAGGAGAATCACTCGAACTCAGGAGGCAGAGGTTGCAGTGAGCCAAGATCACACCACTGCACTCCAACCTGGGCAACAGAGTAAGACTCTATCTCAAAAAGAAAAAAAATTAATGCTCTTTTAGCAGTTGCTGTTTATGGACAGCTAAGTATTAACCAGCTCAATGGAAATTCAAGTGACAGCCTTTTACACCCTGCCCTCTTGGTACCTAGGTCCTTGTCCAAAGTTCAGAAAGAATCAGGTCAGATGGACTTGAAGGATGGTGAATGCAGGGATTTTATTGAGTGGTTCTCAGCAGGATAGATGGGGAGTTGGAAAGGAGATGGAACGGGAAGATGATCTTCCCCTGGAGTTTAGCCATCCTGGGCCGATCTCCTCTCCAACCATCCCCAGCTAAACTCCTCTCAACATTAAACAGTCCTCTCCTTCTCTGCCATGCCACTCTGTTCTGCCAGTGGAGCTTGGGATTTATATGGAAACAGAATAGGTACGTGGCAGACAAGAGTAGTCTTGGAAAAGACAACATTTGGGTGCAAAACAGGAATACCTGTTCCCATTTAGGGCTGTGGGTTTCCAGGCTTGAGGGTGGGGCCTTTGTCAGGGAACTACCCTCTTCTACCCAGCATGTCCTTGCCTCCTGTCCATATCACTATTACTACCATTCACATTTTACAGATGAGGAAACTGAGGCATAGACAAGATAGTTAGCCCAAGATCACACAGTTAATAAGCGTTGAAGCCAAGACTAAATCAAAACAGTCTGATTTCAGAGCCTGCATTTTCAAACAGCATGTGATTCTGCCCCAACTCAAAGATGAAAGAAGGGCATATATATCACTATAAAAGTTGAGCCTTGTGGCAAGGGCTCCCTTCCAACCTTGCTAAATAAAGAAACTCTGCTTGACGTTCCTCTAATAGAGCATACCATGGCCAAGAAAGTTGCAGTGATTGGAGCTGGTGTGAGTGGCCTCTCCTCCATTAAATGCTGTTTGGATGAGGACCTGGAGCCCACCTGCTTTGAGAGAAGTAATGACATCGGGGGACTATGGAAGTTTACTGTACGTGGTTCACATCCTCTCATCTCTATCAATCATGATCTGGCCATTTGCTTTGTCTCTGCTCAGACATGGTGGCTTTAGCCTGCCTTGGTGATCAAGTAAAGGAGTGACTTACTGTGACAGCACAAACATGTGCATAATACAGTGTTAAACACTAGGCAGGATGCGGTCTGTTTGGTGAGGAATCTTGAGAATATGCAGACTCGGGTCAGGAACAGTTGGAAGAGAGGAAAAAAGAGTTAAGTCTGATAGATAAGCATAGTTTTGGACATTTATGATGATTTCTGGACTGTGGACATTCTAAGACAGAGTAGCAGTGTCACATCAGGCAAACTGAATAGCTTTGGTCTATATAAAACAGATTACACTCCAGGGAGAATGGAAGTTGACAACAGGGAGTGGAATCACAACACCCAGACATTGCTCAGGTCTTTGGGAACAGAACTGGCAAGAGTGAGGCAGGACCCCAGACCTTGGAAGGCCTTGGGGAAGGGGGAGTTTTCGCTGTCACATTTTCAAAATAGAAAGAACTCAGGCACCAAACAATCCTTCTTAGAAGTGGGATATTTAGGCCAGGTGTGGTGGCTCACACCTGTAATCCCAGCACTTTGGGGGGCCGAGGCAGGTGGATCACGAGGTCAGGAGATCAAGACCATCCTGGCCAACATAGTGAAACCCCGTCTCTACTAAAATACAAAAAACTTACCTGGGCGTGGTGGCACACGCCTGTTGTCACAGCCACTCAGGAGGCTGAGGCAGGGGAATCACTTTAACCCGGGTGGCAGAGGATACTGTGAGCTGAGATTGTGCCACTGCACTACAGCCTGAGCAACAGAGCAAGACTCAAGACTCCATCTCAAAAAAAAAAAAAAAAAAAAAAAGAAGTGGAATATTTAGCCTCACAGGCTACACTCAGGTCCAGGCTACCTGTTAGGTGACTTGAGTGTCAGAAAGTAGGGATGAAATTGGTTAAATACCACCTGCCTCTGGTCAGGATTGGTGTTGGTTACTGGAAGTAGCAGGGTATTCAGTAGGGACCGAGGGATCTGCTCCAGTGGTGAAGTATAAGAAGGTATCAGAAGGTTTATGCCTGTAATCCTAGCACTTTGGGTGGCTGAGGTGGGAGGATCACTTGAGGCCTGGAGCAAAACCAGCATGGACAACATAGCAAGACGCCCTCTCTACAAAAAATTAAATTTAAAAATAAATAAATAAATAAATAAGATGGAAGCTAGGCAGGCCCACGTACTAAATGCTATAGGCAAAAATGAGAATGACATTCATTCAACAGGAGGAATGAGAGAAGCCGTCATAGAAGACATATTGTTTGCTATTAACAGATCTCTGATGGATGGTGAATAAAACAGAATAAGCAACTACATATAAGCAGGAGTAATCATAACCCTAGGATTAAGTATACTAGGAGAAAAAAAACTTTGTCCGGTATGTTGTTAACCTCATCAAGCCACCAAATGTTAATATGGAAGGGAAATATTAGATCTGGCTTCTGTAGCTTCTTCTATTTGACCCCACAGTTGGTTTTCTTCTTATTTTCTAAAGTAATACAGATTTATTTTAGAACACAATCTTCAGTTAAACAAATAGGGGAAAAAATGAAAAATATAAATTAAGTATAGTAACAATACCGACAAGTTAATACTATTAAAATTTAAATGTAATTTCTCTCAGTCATGTATATACAGTTGTCTTTTGGTGTCTGTGGGCGTTTCAGTATCTCTTTGGTTTTGCCGTGAATACCAAACTTCACAAATGCTCAAGTTCCTAATATAAAATGGTGTAATATTTGCATATAGCCTACACACATCCTCCTGGATATTTAAAATTTTCTCTGGATTACTTATAATACCTAATACAATGTAAATGCTATGTAAATAGGTGTTACACTGTAATGTTTAGGGAATAATGATGAGGAAAGAAATATGTACATGTTCAGAACAGATGGAACCATCCTTTGTTTTTGCCAAATATTTTTCATCCTTTGTTGATTGAATCCGTGGATCTAGAACCTACAGAAACAGAGGGCCAGCCGTACTATTTTTTTTTCAAAAATGTTATTATAATATTAATTTTCATTCATTCAACAAGTACTTATCATGTCCTTCTGCCAGGGCACAATGAGGAGCAAAGTAGATTGGGACCCTGCCCTGTAGTCCAGTGGGAAACAGAAACAGTAAATAGGGAATTACAACACAGTGTCATCAGGTTAGTGGTAGAAGCACAGGATGCGGCAAGGCCACATCAACTACTTTATGCAGCTCTGCCGAGTTGTGGATGACTTCTTAGAGAAGGTGACAGCTAAGAAAGAGGCTCAAGGGAAAAACAGATTAGCTTCAGCCACAGAAGTTCACTGGTGTCTTTAATATAGACCTATTTGTTTTGTTGTTGTGTTTTTGAGTGATGGAGATTGAATCAAGACAAATTGAGGACTTCATGAGAAAACAGAGGCTACAGTAAATGATTCTTTTATGAAAATTGAGATAAGATGGAGAGAGACAAGGCTGAAGGGGACATAGGTTGAGAGGATGATTTGTTTTGTTTTTAAAATTAGAGTATTTTAGGCCGGGCGCGGTGGCTCAAGCCTGTAATCCCAGCACTTTGGGAGGCCGAGGCGGGTGGATCACGAGGTCAAGAGATCGAGACCATCCTGGTCAACATGGTGAAACCCCGTCTCTACTAAAACTACAAAAAATTAGCTGGGCATGGTGGCGTGTGCCTGTAATCCCAGCTACTCAGCCTCCTGAGTAGC
>NW_022436965.1:18515631-18571714 GCF_009761245.1 Sapajus apella | reverse complement strand
AAAAAAAAAAAAAAAATTAGAGTATTTTGTGCTGATGAAAAGGAGCCAATAAAAAAAAAAGGCAGCTTGGGAATATACGGAGACAATAATGAGAAAAGTTAGTAAGGTATTCCCTGAGGAAAGGCAAAAAGGAAGATGTCCAGAGCATGAGTGGAGGGAGTAGCCATGCTAATGGAAGAAGGAAAGATAAACGAAACAGGTCATGAGCCCTGCATTCATGGAATTGCTGAAGGACAATGTTAGTCTTGGAGAGCCCTATTAAATTTGGTTAGCTTCTTTGTGGTTTGAAAAATATATTGAATTTAATTATTCAATCCTACCAATGATTTCTGGCATAGGGACCTAATGCTGGGTTTCCTAGAACTCTTTAAAATGACAAATGGTGGCTGGGTACAGTGGTTCATGCCTATAATTCAGGCACTTTGGGAGGCCAAGGTGGATGGATCACTTGAAGCCAGGAGTTCAACACCAGCCTGGCCAACATGGTGAAATTCCATCTCTACTAAAAATACAAAAATTAGCCAGCCATGGTGGCACACACCTGTAATTCCAACTATTTGGTAAGATGATGCAGGAGAATCGATTGAACCTGGGAGGCAGAGGTTGCAGTGAGTCAGGATCGCACCACTGCACTCCAGCCTGGGTGACAGAGTGAAACCCTGTCTCAATCAATCAATCAATAGAAATAAATAAAATTACAAATGGAACATTAATTGCTATGACCCTCCCTCTCCCCCCAGTGAGGCTAGCATGAGCCACCATGATCTCTGTTCTCTTATCTCCATTATCCCAACAAGTTAACTATGCCTTCACCACAGGAATCTTCCAAAGATGGGATGACCAGGGTTTATAAGTCATTAGTGACAAATGTCTGCAAGGAAATGTCATGTTACAGTGACTTCCCTTTCCAAGAAGATTATCCCAATTTCATGAACCATGAAAAATTTTGGGACTATCTCCAAGAATTTGCTGAGCACTTTGACCTTCTGAAATACATTCAGTTTAAGGTAAGATACTTTGTGTTATGAAAGATGAGTAGATGGGGGCTGGCCTGTTCAGCAATTTAATGAAAATTAATATTTTTAAGTAATTAATTAATATTTAAAGTAATATTTTTCTTCATTTTATCTGTAAATAAATAGAAAGATAATGAAGACTTCTCACTCCAGCTGCTGCTCAAGTTTTACTCAAATAAATCATTAAAATATTGAATCTGGGCCGGGCGCGGTGGCTCAAGCCTGTAATCCCAGCACTTTGGGAGGCCGAGGCGGATGGATCACAAGGTCAAGAGAACGAGACCATCCTGGTCAACATGGTGAAACCCCATCTCTACTAAAAATACAAAAAATTAGCTGGGCATGGTGGTGCGTGCCTGTAATCCCAGCTACTCGGGAGGCTGAGGCAGGAGAATTGCCTGAACCCAGGAGGCGGAGGTTGCGGTGAGCCGAGATTGCACCATTGCACTCCAGCCTGGGTAACATGAGTGAAACTCTGTCTCAAAAAAAAAAAAAGAAAAAATATCGAATCTGGGATGGGCACAGTGGCTCACGCCTGTAATCGCAACACTTTGGGAGGCCTAGGCTGGCAGATCATGTGAGGTCAGCAGTTTGCAACCTGCCTGGCCAATATGGTGAAACTCCGTCTCTACTAAAAATACAAAACTTAGCTGAGTGTGGTGGTGCCCACCTGTGATCCCAGCTTCTCAGGGGGCTGAGGCACGAGAATTGCTTAAACCTGGGAGGCGGAGGTTTCAGTGAGCCAAGATCCTGCCACTGCACTCTAGCCTGGGCCACAGAGTGAGCCTCTGTCTCAAAAATAAAACAAAATAAAATAAAATAACAAACATAACATAACATACTGAATTTGCTGACTCCTCCTCTAAATGCCAAACTCTCATTCAGGATGAAATTTTGAATTTTTTTAAAAAGAGAAAAAAAGAATTTTGTTCATGAAGCCCATTGGGAAAAAACAACTAGAAGTCTGAACCACAGAAATTATAATAGGGCAAAACTAATTTTCCTAAATTTTCCAAGCATCAGGTATTGTAACTCATCTCTTTCTCACCAGGAATAAAAAGCGACTGTTTCTTCCTTCCATTGAAAGATTCAAATGTCTTGTGTCAAAGTCTACATTGCCACCTTTGTGAGATTGCATCAGTTACTTAACTTCTCTAGAAAGATAATAAATCAATATTAATATACTTCCTATCATGGGACTTGGCCTACTTAAAGTAACAGACAGGGTTACCACACCAGTCACTGCATGAAGTCCAAAGATGGTGAGAAGTGAGTGTTTGTCTTTCACTTTCAGACCACTGTGTGCAGCATAACAAAGCGTCCAGACTTCTTCACAACTGGTCAGTGGGATGTTGTCACAGAGACAGAGGGCAAGCAGAATAGAGCTGTCTTTGATGCTGTCATGGTTTGCACTGGACATTTCCTGAATCCTCATTTGCCTTTGGAAGCCTTTCCTGGTGAGCCATCTCTACCTGAGACCATGCCTACTTTTCCGGGTTCTTCTAGAAGTAAACTTTTAATTTGCAGTTGGAAATACCTCCCCATGATTATAGACAGCTTTATATTCACTCTCAAAAATAATATATGCAAAATTACTTTAAAAGGCATATAAAGCACTACGTAGGTGTCAGGTCTTATTTACTTATTAATATAAATGTCATTATTGTTTAAGCTTTCTAATGTGTGTATAATTCAAATTCGGTGATCACATAAGGCTCAGAAAAACAGATCTGTCATGAAAAAGAACAGGCTTTGATTTTGGGGACTGCATTACAGGTAATTTGAATCAGGACTGGCCTGTAATAGAAGAACTTACAGAAAGTAAGAGTATATGATTTTTTTAAAAGAAATAAACCAGAAATTAAACATGTAAGGCAATATATCCAACCTTAGCTAGCACTGGAGTTTATTGGACAAATAAAAATTTAAAAGGGAAAAAAAAACAATGTATTCACCCTTCAAAACAGTCAACACAATAATCATACAATTCTTTGGCCAGGCGCAGTGGTTCATGCCTGTAATCCCAGTACTTTGGGAGGTCAAGGCAGGGAGATCATTTGAGGCTAGGAGTTGGAGACCAGCCTGGCCATCATGGTGAAACCCTGTCTCTACTAAAAATACAAAAATTAGCTGGATGTGGTGGCTCATGCCTGTAATCCCAGCTACTCGGGAGGCTGAGGCACAAAAATTGCATGAACCTGGGAGGTGGCGGTTGCAGTGAGTCAAGATCATGCCACTGCACTTCAGCCTGGGCCACAGATTGAGACTCTGTTTCGAAAATAAATAAACAAACAAATAAATAATCACACAACTCTTAAACAGGGCTATTTAGAAAAAGGAGTTTTAGAAAGTTCCATTTGGAAATGCTTTTGACCATGACAGCATATTCTTTTTAATATACTCATGATTGTCAAATTACCATCATCTGAGGTCAAAACTGATCATTTGAAAAGCCAAAAGCTATTCAAATTCAGTTGAGGGAAATAAAATTGATCAATTGACAGTTACTAAAATGTAAAAAAGCTACTCCTATTACAAATTAGTGGCCCTAAAGGCAATTGAATAGGTGAGTTTTTGAAATTTCTTATAGGAATTTAAAGAACTTTTGAAGAAGGAAAACTATGAAGAATAAAACATGCAAATGTTGGCAAAATATATGAAAATACATCTTATAAATGTAATCACAAATTGACAAAATATCCTATTCAAAAAAAATGTATTTAGGAATCAAGTGAATATTAAATACATAATGTTTCAAAGAAACAGTATTATAAATGGTGGTTGGCTTCAGGCTTGCTGATGATCTGGGGGCTAAACACACAATTATACAGTACTAAAGGAATATAAAAACACTTCGTAACATTTTCTGTGGAAACTGTGCTATAAATGCCAACAATTGATATGGATACTTTTGAAATTTATTGTCTTTTCAAGTTTGGGATTGTTTACCCTTTATTCCACACTAAATTCAGTTCTACATAGACATTTTTTTTTTTGAGATAGGGTCTTATTCTGTTGCCTGAGCTGGAGTGCAGTGGTGCCATCTTGGTTCAGTCCAGCCTGAACCTCCCGGGCTGAAGCATCTTCCTGCCTCAGTCTCCAGAATAGTTGGGACTACAGGTATATGCCACTACACCCGGCTCATTTTGTATTTTTTGTAGAGATGGGGCCTTGCCATCTTGCCCAGGCTGGTCTCAAACTCCTGGGCTCAAGGGATCCACCTGCTTTGTCCTCCCAGATACTCAGATTACAGGACTATAACATTTTAAGATTCCTTTTCTGCTTTTAACTAACCACCACAGTATCTTTCACAAATAGCTTTAGGACCCCTGTTGAAATGAATGTTTTACTTGAGAACATGAACCATTTTCTGCATAAAACGTATCAGGACTATTTCTACACTATTTTTAAAAATCCATAGAAATCACAAGCTTTGTCCATAACGTGTCACTACAACTGTTTGAAAGTTGACATTGTAACACATGCATACCCTTTTTAAAAATCTGTATTATCAACTTGAAGAAGCTGAGGCACAAAATGTGATTTCAAAGAGTTTACTTGAGTCGAAATATAATTTTAAAGAGTTTCCTTGAGGATAGCTGCTTGGGAAACATTTCCAAGTTGCCTTAAGAAGTGCTCTATTCAGCCTTTGTTACTAGCAGGTTTTTAAAGGGAACAGGGACAGGAGTCCACAGATACAAAGTTGTTTGACAGGAATTCTCATTAATTTACAGAATTAGCATTGATTAGTCATTGACTGTACATTTTTGGACTATAGGCTATGAGTTATGGCATCCAGTGTGTGGCACTGTCAGGTTAATTTATGGCTACTTGATGTCAGTAAGTCTAGAGCCCAAATAGCAACTGGCTTCAAGTGGTGATTACTTAACTCAAGATGGGGAGTGACATGTGATTGCTGTCGAATATCAAAGCCTCTTTCATCCTGATAACTTAAAGGGGGCTTGCATTCCTGAGGTAAAGTTTCTTTTTTTCCAGTATAAATTGACTTTTGCTGTGTTCCTGAATTAGTAGTTTTAATTTATCAAATACATATAGATTTTTACTTTTTGGCACTGCATTGACGTAAACATTAACTCAGAACTACCTACACATTCTACATTTTTTCTTCTTCAATATGTGATTACAGAGAATCCATCATTTGCAAGGCAATATGAAAGATATAAAACCCATGAGCAAAGTGGAGCCCTCCAGTAAGTTCCCTCCAGCAAAACCTCATAAGTGCCTCAATATCCCATTCTTTAATACTTTTGATGCATATTCTGTTCCCACTTTTGGAAACTTCATGCTCCCCTTTTCCAATTTCTAATCATCCTTTAAAAAATTCTTCCTTTAAGAAAATCTCCTTCAAATGCCTTCACTGGCTCAGTCCAGCCTGGACGTCCCATTGGAGCCATCATAATGCCTCCTCTTCTGGGAGGGAGTATAGTATCATGCCTGACAGCTGAGCTCCAGAGTCAGACATCCTGAGTTCCCATATGGGCTCTGCTATTTACTATACGGTCATGGGCAGGGCTTTTTGTTTCTTTGGTTGGTTGGTTTTTGGTTTTTGGTTTTTTTGCACTGCAATCTCAGTGCAAAACAAAAACAAACAGGGAGGTTAAGCAATTTGCCCAGGGATTTTTTTGTCTCAATCTCAGCTTTGACAACATTGAATAATACTGTGGTCCACTCTTTGGGTTTGCTCTGTGATTTAAATTTGTTAATACAGGCCAGGTGTGGTGGCTCACGCCTGTAATCCCAGCACTTTGGGAGGCAAGGCAGGCAGATCTTTTAAACTCAGGAGCTCAAGACCAGCCTGGGTAATATGGTGAAACCCTGTCTCTACTAAAAATACAAAAATATTAGCCAAGCACGGTGGCATGCTCATGTAGTCCCAGCTACTTGGGGGGCTGAGACAGGAGGATCACATGAGCCTGGGAGGCAGTTACAGTGAGCTCTGATGGAGCCACTGTACTCCAGCCTGGGTAACAGAGCTAAACCCTTTCTCAGTAAATAAATAAGTAAATTTTTAAACATGTGTAAAGCCCTTAGAGACCTGGGACTAGCATAGGAAGGGCTAAATAGTTGTTAGCTATTTTCTGTTTTCTTATATCCCCATTAAAGGACACATTATTTATTTACTTAGAGACAGAGTTTCACTCTTGTTGCCTAGGCTGGAGTACAATGGCGCAATCTTGGCTCACTGCAACCTCCGCCTCCTGGGTTCAAGCGATTCTCCTGCCTCAGTCTCCCAAGTAGCTGAGATTACAGGTGCCTGTCACCAAGCCCAGCTAATTTTTTTTTTTTTTTTTTTAGTAGAGACAGTGTTTCACCATGTTGGCCAGGCTGGTCTCAAACTCCTGACAACAAATTCTGAGGGTATGGGTTGGGTGCAGTGGCTCACACCTATAATTCCTGCACTTTGGAAGGCTGAGGTGGGCAGATCACTTGAGGTCAAGAGTTTGAGACCAGCCTAGACAACATGGAGAAACACCATTTCTACTAAAAATACAAAAATTAGCTGAACCTGGTAGTACACACCTGTAATTCCAGCTACTCAGGAGGCTGAGACAGAAGAATCACTTGAACCTGGGAGGGGAGGCTGCAGTCGAGATCATGCCATTGCACTCTAGCCTGGGTGACAGAGCAAGACCCTATCTCGAAATAAAAGTTCTTTGAGGGTAGGAACTGCTTTTTGTCCTCACATTTCTTAGACCTAGCATAGCACCTTGGATGTTGAAAGTGGTGAAAGAACAGGCTACGTAAGATACCACTATTAGCTAACTTTTTCCTTTAATAACCCTGCAGACTGATCTGTGGGGCTTGTCCTTCCTTTGCCTCTGAATGAAATCTCAAGCAGTTTTCTACTTATTCTCAGATAATGTAATGTCTTCTGATCACTTTAAGTCACACACAAAAAATCTTATTTTCATAAAATGTGCTTTTCAAGCAATAGTCAAAATTTGCAGCTGCATATAATGTAAAAGCTTCTCCCCTCTACCATCTGACACCTGCTATGAGCTGACAGCAGTGGCAAGAAGAGATGGTGTGCTTGATTTCCTTCTTCCTCTGCCTTCTTCCTCTCCCCACAGACTCTAAAGCCATCAGCATATATAATCCAACAGTGGGAGAAACACTTGCTGTCAGTGCAGCCACCATTCCCCAAAGGCAGTCCCAGTCACGGCCTTACAAGCACCAGTCTCTGTGCTCTGTACATGCCAAACATCAAGGTCTCACTCAGAGTGGTCTCCTTGAAGCCCCTCACACCTGGCTCCATGTCAACAAGACAGAAAATGCCACAGCATTTTAATGATACCTGTCAATTTCCAACTCCAAGCCACTTCAACCTCAACCATTTTAGACCCTCAAAGTGAGTGTGAGGCTAAGTAAGGGTCACACAACTGGCCTCATACACACAGTTTCTGCAAATTCAGCATAGCTGGTTTAGCGCCTCACTTGGAATGTGGGAACTATTGTTTACTGTACAGCTTTGGGGGCCTCAGTAGGCAAACAATCATATTAAAACATTTTGTTATACAATCTACTTCTTGCCCAGGATATTCAGCGTAGTATATAAGATGTTTCTTATCATTTGTGAGTTTGATTTCCTGAAGCAACTGCTTTAAAAAAGAACACTTATATGGAAAATATGATATCATATATGTTTTTTTGTTTTTGTTTTTGTTTTTGTTTTTGTTTTTGTTTTTTTTTTTTTGGGGGGGGACGGAGTTTCGCTCTTGTTACCCAGGCTGGAGTGCAATGGCGCGATCTCGGCTCACCGCAACCTCCGCCTCCTGGGTTCAGGCAATTCTCCTGTCTCAGCCTCCCGAGTAGCTGGGATTACAGGCACGCGCTACCATGCCCAGCTAATTTTTTGTATTTTTAGTAGAGATGGGGTTTCACCGTGTTGACCAGGATGGTCTCGATCTCTTGACCTCGTGATCCACCCGCCTCAGCCTCCCAAAGTGCTGGGATTATAGGCGTGAGACCGCGCCCGGCCTCACCTATGTTTTTAACAAGGCAGGTCGTAGCTATTCAATAAATGTTACCAAATAAATGAATGAATTAATTACTGAATAGGAGGAGAATGATATATTCTAGAAGAGAATTTAATCTTTGTCCACTGACACTTCAAAGGCACTTGAAGCCTTGGCACGAGAGGCAGTCTAGTCCTCAAAGCTGCTGGGCTTCCCTTTCGGATTCTTTGTCAATACATCATCTCATCTGTGGTTCTGACCATCACTGGCCTCATCACAATTGTTTCCTCTGTCACTTCCCACAATTTTCATTGTTGCTGCTGCTGCTATAAACACCCTTGCTTCCATTATTCTATCATTCTTAGTTTATGTGAATCCATGGTTTATGTCTGTTCTCACACTGCTAATGAAGACACACTCAAAACTGGGCAATTTCCAAAGGAAAGAAGTGTAATTGACCCACAGTTCCACATGGCTCTAGAGGCCTCACAATCCTGGCAGAAGCAAAGGGAGAGCAAAGTCATGTCTTACACAGTGGAGAGCAAGAGAGAGCATGTCCAGGGGAAGTCCCCTTCCTAAAACCATCATATCTCATGAGACTTATTCACTATCAGGAGAACAACATGGGAAAGACCTGCCCCCGTGATTCATTTTCCTCCCACTAGGTCTCTCCCATGACACATGGGAATTATGGGAGCTACAATTCAAGATCTGGGCGGGGACACAGCCAAACCATGTGGGTCTTTTATGTCTGCCAAGGAGATAATCGCCAAAAATAAATCAAAAGAAGGAAAATTTGTAGTCTCCCTTACATATGTAAATATCATCATAGCTGTGCTTCTATGGACAGATTATTAGGAGCTTCATGAAAGATCAATCAGAAACAAGTATAAATAAGAATAAAACACAAATAAGCATACCACATGACAACACATCAAGCATATAATAAAGTATAAAGTATAAGTAACATGAACTTAAATCACAGGAATAATTACTTCCTTTGCAAAAGAACTTACCACAGAATTTCTCCCACAGAAAATTTTGATTGACGGCCAGGCGCGGTGGCTCAAGCCTGTAATCCCAGCACTGTGGGAGGCCGAGGCGGGTGGATCACGAGGTCAAGAGATCGAGACCATCCTGGTCAACATGGTGAAACCCCGTCTCTACTAAAAATACAAAAAATTAGCTGGGCATGGTGGCGTGTGCCTGTAATCCCAGCTACTCAGGAGGCTGAGGCAGGAGAATTGCCTGAACCCAGGAGGCGGAGGTTGCGGTGAGCCGAGATTGTGCCATTGCACTCCAGCCTGGGTAACAAGAGCAAACCTCCATCTCAAAAAAAAAAAAAAAAAGAAAAAGAAAATTTTGATTGAATCAAAATTTAATGTGTAAACATATTATATACACAAATCACTTTCTGATAGAATATATCTATTGGGCAAAATAATATGCATCAACAATCTACTTTTTTTGTTTGTTCAAGATCCTTATTCAGTATCCAAAAGAAGATGTCAAGTAGGTATTTAGATACAAGTGTAGTGGCCCTGGGAGAAATCACAGATGGATATAATATTTAATATAGATGGACTAGAAACAATCTACTTCTTGACCAGGATGTTCAGCATAGTATACAATAAGAATACACTTATTTTTTGTGAGTTTGATTTCCAGAAGTAACTGTTTTAAAAGGGCACACTCATATGGAATACAAGATTTCCTATGTTTTTAACAAGGCAGGTTGTACTAAATCCACATCTGGGCTCACAGCATCCCAGGGGAGAGGGAGGTTATATGCTTCTTCTACTTCCTGCCACTAGCAGCATAAACAAAGGGCTGCCATCGTTGTGGAACTTCCCTTTTTCCACAGACCTATCCCTGCATAGTGGGAAATTATAGCTTTAGATGTTTCAGACTTTCTGATCCTTCACTCCTCTCAGGAATTCATAAGTTTAAAGGTCAGATCCTGCATAGTCAAGAATACAAGATCCCAGAAGTCTTTCAGGGCAAGCGTGTCTTGGTGATCGGTCTTGGGAACACTGGAGGAGATGTTGCTGTGGAACTCAGTCGAACAGCAGCTCAGGTACTGAATTAATGCCCCTAATCCCATCATCAGTTATAGTGGCTGGAAAGAAGTATTCAAGACTATAAAGTACATTGGCCAATTGCTAAATTATGCAGACACAGAATAAGTGAAAGAAATAAAATCCTGAAAATCCTTAAAGCCACTCACAATCCTTTCTGAACTATTTAAAAAGCCACACTGGCCGGGCGCGGTGGCTCATGCTTGTAATCCCAGCACTTTGGGAGGCCGAGGCGGGTGGATCACGAGGTCAAGAGATCGAGACCATCCTGGTCAACATAGTGAAACCCCGTCTCTACTAAAACTACAAAAAATTAGCTGGGCATGGTGGCGTGTGCCTGTAATCCCAGCTACTCAGGAGGTTGAGGCAGGAGAATTGCCTGAACCCAGGAGGCGGAGGTTGCGGTGAGCCGAGATCGCGCCATTGCACTCCAGCCTGGGTAACAAGAGTGAAACTCCGTCTCCAAAAAAAAAAAAATAAAAAATAAAATAATATAAAATAAAAAGCCACACTACAGAACTGAACCATCTCCAAGAAGGGTCTAGGAAAATTGTGTGGATGCCAGACCTCTAAGCATTTTTTGGAAGTGCTTCTTCAGAAACAAGACCATATGGGCAAATTGCTTCACCCAGGTCAATTATCTTTTTTTTACACTCTCCCTTTGTCATTCTGGCAAAATCACTATGTGAATAGAAAGAGATCATTTTCCTGAATGTTTCTAAGTTCTCTACTAAAAGTCAGATTTGTACCTTGTTTTGAGATAAAAGCAACCCTTGCACAACAAGTATACATAATGATTTAGAAAGTCTAACCCCAGATTCACAAATTAGAAATCTATTCTACTGCAGCGTAAATTATAGGACAATGATTAGATCTGGAAAGAATTGAGTTTTATTTGAAAATCAGTTAAAATTGCTTTTCCATACCTTCGATTTAAATTTTATCTTACTTACATGTAAAAAATTGCCAGATTCATTCCATGTATCTACAAATATTATACTTCTATATTTATAATGCTATAAACATAGTAAAATATTTAAGAGATACACAGATCTAGTAAAGTGATTTTGAGAATAATGACAGCAACGGGAACAGATACTCATATGTAGATCTATGTACAAATTCATCAATCCTCTATTGCTATAAGACCAGATTGAAATAATACCATTTGAAACGCATTTAAGAAAAATACTACAAAATGATGGACATATATTTATCCTTCTTGCCTTACTTTTTAGGTACTTCTCAGTACTAGAACTGGTACCTGGGTTTTCGGGCGCTCTTCAGATTGGGGCTATCCTTATAATATGATGGTTACAAGAAGATGCTATAGTTTTATTGCACAAGTTCTGCCTTCACGTTTTCTAAACTGGATTCAAGAGAGAAAGTTGAATAAGAGATTTAATCATGAGGATTATGGATTAAGTATTACAAAAGGGTACTTAAATTTTTTTATTAGTAGAAAAATTATTAAATCAATACTTCTCATTATATTTTATTCACAATTCAAAATGTTCAATAATTCTAACATTGCCTTTGTTTATTCTACTCTAAATCTATTTCCCTAACACAATGTCCATCAGGTACCATAGCAGTTCTCGAAATAGCATATTCTCTTTCTGGTAGCAAAAGTAGTGATTTCATGAGGCTGGAAGAAAAAAAAGATGAAAAATTTCATTTCCTGCTATTACAAAAATCACACATTTTTGTTGTTGTTGTTGTTGTTGGGGTTTTTTGTGTTGTTGGTGGTGGTGGTATTTTTGAGACAGGGTTTTACTCCTACCACCCAGGCTAGAGTTCAATGGTGTGATTTGTATTCACTGCAACCTCTGCCTTCTGGGCTCAAGCAATTCTTCTGCCTCAGCCTCCCAAGTAGGTAGGACTACAGGCATAGGCCACCTTGCCCAGCTAATTTTTGTATTTTTAGTAGAGACGGGGTTTCGCCATGTTGGCCAGGCTGGTTTTGAACTCCTGGTCTCAAGTGATCAACCTGCCTCGGCCTCCCAAAGTGCTGGGATTACAGGCTTGAGCCACCGCGCCCGGCCCAGAATGATATATTTTAATATACATCTGTATAGAGTTCCATATCAGCAAGTAAAAGAAAGCCTCTGAAAAGCATATAATTTATTATATACTTGACCCAAATATTTTTCTTTGGTAAGATATTGTTTTTTGTTTTGTTTCATTTTTTGTTTATCCTTGAGATGTCTTTTAACTTATGAGGAAAACTACTGGCAAAGGATGATTTGATATGGAAATTTTATAAAGACATTATGTTTGACATGATTAGGTAGAATGATATTCACAATTAAAATATTTATCAGTAAAAACAGATTCAGGACCCTTTTTATTTATTTTTATTTATTTATTTTTTTTTTTGAGACGGAGTCTCACTCTGTTGCCCAAGCTAGAATGCAGTGGTGCGATCTTGACTCACTGCAACTTCTGTCCCCACAAGTTCAAGTGATTCTCCTGCCTCAGCCTCCCAAATAGCTGGGACTACAGGTGCGGGCCACCATGCCCAGCTAATTTTTTATATTAAATTTTTATTTAAAGGGTTCTTTGCTAATTTCCTCTTTGCCTGTCATTCTCTAGAGGCCTAGGTAGTGTGAGACCCAAAATTGACCATCAAATGGACTGTTGTATATTCTGTGCTGACACTAGGAGAAAAGCATTGCTCCAGAAATTAGTTCCAAGACTGAGAGAGTTTTGAGCCTCAAGCAAGAAAGTGTAGGTTTAGTCATTTTCCACATGCCTTCTACTGAGAGCAGAAAAACAAACCATGTTATAAACATGCTAAGTCAAGTAAATGACTTTGAATTAGATATTGGTCAATTCACTTCCCTAGATCGGCAGGTAATTTCCCTTAATTGACTAAATAAATCTTTTGCTGAAGTTTCTCATAAAAATAACTACAGTGAATAATTTTCTCCTGTGTGTCAAAGGAAACAAGCAAAATTCATTGTGAATGATGAGCTGCCAAGCTGTATCCTCTGTGGGTCAATCACTATAAAAACCAGCGTGATGGAATTTACAGAAACCTCTGCTGTCTTTGAAGACAGGACAGTGGAAGAAAACATTGATGTTGTGATCTTCACTACAGGATATACATTTTCTTTTCCCTTTTTTGAAGAACCTCTTAAAAGCCTCTGTACAAAGAAGATATTTCTATACAAGAACGTCTTTCCCTTAAACCTGGAGAGGGCAACATTAGCCATCATAGGCCTTTTAAGCCTTAAAGGATCCATCTTATCAGGCACAGAGCTCCAAGCACGATGGGCCACAAGAGTATTCAAAGGTACCTTGACTCTACTGAAAGCCCTCTCTTTGAATCTTAAAATTGGTGCCCTGCCAGTTAGCTAAAATCAAACAGATGTGAGCTAAGGTAACAAAATATTTTTTAAATTAATGTACAATTAATTGCATATGTTTATAATATGATGGATGTGCTATGTCACTTAATGTAACTAAGTAGGAAAAGAGATTTTGGCTCTGTGGATGAGATAACTTTGGACAACAGAATATAATTAAATTTCTCAGATTACCTGAAATTATTGGAAGATTCATGATCCTATTCTAGCCTAGTCTAATCTATTCACTCCTAAATCTTTTCATTTAGCACTAGAAGTATAATTTTATATTGCTTCCAAAGAAGGATATTGGAATAATACACGCTGTGAATAAAGTTGAGATTAGAGGGCCATAAAAATATTTTAGACACTGGAAACTACTTTCTGTTAATTATGCAATAAAAGCATAGATGCTGGAATGAGAGCTACCAAGTTCCAATTCCAACTTTGAAATTCTTTAGCTTTGCAAGAACCCTTCTAAATTTCAACCCCTTCATCTGTAAAATGGGGATAATAAATCCTCTATCACAAGAATTTTGTAAAATGGATAGTATCTACAAAGCAATTAACACAGTACTTGACATATAACAAATGCTTATTAAGTGACGGGGTTTCTCTGACCACTGCTATTGCTATCATACCTCTAAAGTAGGGCAAACTTTAGATTAGTAAGCATTTTAGTTTTTAAAGAACTGCAGTTTTATTATTTTTAAATATAAACAGCCATAGCAATTGGGCCAGTCAACTATCCTGTAGAAGAATTCTGTTCTTTTTTTTTTTTTTATTATTAATTATTATATATATATATATATATATTTTTTAAAGACAGGGTTTCACCATGTTGGTCAGGCTGGTCTTGAACTCCTGACCTCAGGTGGTCTGCCTGCCTTGACCTCCAAAGTGCTTGGATTACAGGCATGAGCCACCGCGCCTGGCCTAGAATTCTGTTCTTAATGAATAAAAACAATCACCAACAACTTATAAATAGCATACAACATGGTATTAAGTAGTGATGACTTCTATCACACTGTAGAAATATAATAAATATCAATTGCACTTAAAAACCATATGGTCTCCTAAGTTGGCAAAAAATGTTATTTGAATGGGGGAAGGGGAAGGAAGGCAGTTTGAAAATCTCATTTTACTTACATTACACAAAAAATTCTACAACCCTTCAGTAAATTTCTGTTTTTTTAAGGCCAATTAAAGTGCTTTCACAGCATTATCCAATTACATTAAAACTACAGAAGACTTAATTCAGTACCTGGTTTTTTAAAGTATTTTATGGTGAGCTCCAAAATGGTTATTAGAATGATAAAGCTGACAACAAAAGTCGTTTAGTTCACACCATAGGAGTAATGGCAGGCTTCTCCCAAGAACTTCCAAAAAGCAATCTAGGAACCGCCAATTAAACTCTTGCTAGTTTTTTGGAGGATAAAGTGACCCTAGTGGAAAGCAATCCACAGAGCTTAGTCAGGCCTGTCTTGTGTGGAGAGTAAACCCACACCCTGGGCCAGCACTTGGTACCTGACAAGGGCAGGACTGGCCAGAATGGGATGGCAAACAGGGTAGACTAACAAGGGTCACAGGTGGCCTGAGGTGGGTAGGGGCAGTGAAGGGGTGGGGGTTGGGGACAGAGTTTACATTATAAAAGTGACTATGGACGTTCTAGGAACCCAGAGGACAAAATGGGATTTTAGTCTCTGGGGAAGCTGGGCAGCTGCAGAGAATTACCAGGGTGCAAGCTGTTAAGGACGAATAAGGTTTAGAAAAACAGGAAGAGCAGAGTCCAAGTGCTGAGACTGTCTAGACAGGAGATAGGGAATGAGCGGGTCCTCGAAACAAAAGCAGACAGAGCCTGGGTGAGACTGAGAGACTGCCAGGCCCCTTCCACACTTGAGGCTCCTTGTGAAACAAAAATAAAGATGTTCTAAGACAGGGTTATAAAGTGGGGTTTTTTAAGAGACCAGTCCTCACTACATTGCCCAGGCTGGAGTGCAGTAATGTGATCATGGCTCACTGCAGCCTCGATCTCCTGGGCTCAAGGGATTCTCCCACCCCAGCCTCCTGAGTAGCTGGAACTATAAGGCCATGCCACCATACTTGGCTAAATTTTTATTTTTTGTAGAGAGAGTGTTGCCAGGCTTGCTATTGTTGCCAGGCTGGTCTTGAACTCTTGGACTCAAGCAGTCCTCCTACCTTGGCCTCCCAAAGTGCTGGGATTACAGGCATGAGCCATTGTGACCAGCCTAAAATGGGGTCATCTTAAGTGTTTACCTTTAACCAACTAATAGCTTTAACACAAACACATACACATACAAGTACAATGTGGGGGCATACATGCAATATAATATAAATCGTTTTATTTATACAGTGAAAGCAGATGAAGAGGGACAGTGGGGCCAACTGGCACAGGTGCAGGCATCTGGTGAGCATTGCGCCGGCTGAGAGCTGAGCCACAGAGGCATCTTTTCTCACAATTCTGGCAGTAGAGCACCCTGGTTAAGTGAGCTGGGAGGGGAATTTTACCTCAAGAAAATTATTTTCTGTGCTGCAGTTCCATTCTGAGCTTTAACTATCATGTGTTCTAAACTTGGAGCAGTGGGAGGCTAGAAATAAGAGGGAGGAGAATTTAAATAAAGGAAAAGCCACATGTGACCTTAATGTTGTTTGTGATTTTACCCACAGGACTCTGTCAGATACCTCCATCCCAAAAACTGATGATGGAGGCTACTAAAAAGGAACAGCTCATTAAAAGGTATGAAATATAGCTTGCTCTAGGGAAGACTTACAGTGTACTCTGTTACAAAAAAAAAGGATTCAGAGTATAAAAGCCATTCCTAGAGAAGCAGTATGGCAGGTTGGAAATAACTCTGCATTAGGAATCAGAAGAATACATTTTTAGTCCTAACTCTGCCGCCAATCAGACATGTGGCCTTAGACAAGTCATTTGGGGACACCAGGTCTTTTCAGTGGAACACACAGCCTGGCCCCCTGCCGGTGGCAAGCCTGTCTTCGCTTAGCCCCAGAAATCTATTGTCTTCACTCTCTTCACCTCTCAGGCTGCCCTTTCTCTGTATTTGCTGGTATCTCTTCCTCACTCCTAAAATTTAATGAGCTCCAAGCTTAGTCCTCAGACCTCTTCTCACTTCTTTTTTTTTTTTCTAGAGACAGGGTTTCACCATGTTGGTCAGGCTGGTCTTGAACTCCCGACCTCAAGTGATCCGCCCACCTCGGCCTCCCAAAGTGCTGGGATTATAGGCGTGAGCCACTGCGCCCGGCCACTCTTCTCACTTCTATTTACACCCACTCCCAGGTGGCCTCATCCAGGCCTGAGGCTTTAAATATTATCACATACTCATGGCTCTCAAACTTGTGTCTCTAACCCAAATCTTTCCCCAGCACTACTCCTAATCCCACTCCCTCTAGAGAGCTCCACTTAGATATTTAATACGTGTCTCAAATTTAATGTCTAAAAATGAACTCTTGACCCCCTCCATCCCCCATCTGCCCTGTCAATAGGCTGATCTGAGACCTTTCCCCATCTCAGTTCATGGTTACTCATTCCAGTTGTTCAAAACCAAAGTCAGTGAAAAACCTTGGAATAATCCTTTTCTCTTCTTTGTTTCTCACACCCCATATCAGCAAGTACTGTCAGCTCCTACTTGCCAAATGAATCCCGAATGCAGACACTTCTCACCACCCCTGCTGCTACCACTGTAGACCAGACCACCAACATCTCTCATCAGGACACTTGCTGCCACCCCTTACCTGGTTGCCCTCCATCCACTCTATTCTACAGTCTAGGCTTGTCACAGCATCGAGAGTGAGCCACATCACATTGCCCTTCTACTCAAAAGCCTCCAGTTACTTCCTTTTTACTCCCAGAAGCCTCCCTGCAGCCTCTGAAGCTCACAGCACACCCAACTATTTGTATGCCCTCACTGCTCTCCCATCTCATCTATGCTGCTTCAGACACTCCAACCTCCTCCCTGTTCCTCAAACATACCAAGCCTAAGCCCCTCAGAACCTTTACGCTGACTCTTCTGTCTGCCTGGAATGTTCCACCAGACAGCTAAATGTTCAAATACCGCCTTATAAGAAAGAAGCCTTCTCTGACAACACTATATGTGACAGCAACCCACCCTGTCTGACCATTGCCTCTCCCCTTTACCCTCCATTCTATTTCTCAGAATGCCCATTATTACCACCTGATATATTATGTATCTACTTAGTGGGGGTTTTCAATAATTTGTTCATTTCCCCCATCAGAATACAGGCTTTTTGACAGCAAGAACTTTATTTTGTTCACTATTGGATCTCCAGCACCTATAATGGTGCCTAGAATGTGAAAGGCACTTAATGCTTATTTATTTATTTATTCACTGAATGAATGAATGATAGGCATTGGGACATCATGAAAGTGTACTGACAGGCATAAGTAAATAAGTAAGTTAACTGGTAGAAATAGGTATGAATAATGCCATCATATTAATATATAATATGCTCATATCTGTGGAAAGTTTAGTCCTTGTATACCAAGTATGGCCCTCTCAACTCATAATTCACACCAATAAAAAATTTAGGTACAGATGATGCTTTCTGGTCATGTTCATTCATTCAATAGCTATTCTATTTGGACTAATCAGACAGTATCCTCACATCAAATCCAAGAACAGAAAACATTACTTAAAGCTTCTCTTCCAACTGCCTCCTTTTGCCATGTCTAGTAAAATTAATTAGCTTCACAGATACCCTCTGTAGACAAACTCCTTAATTTTTTTCTTTCTAACATACAAAAACATTCCCAAACATGTTTTGATTCCCCCAAAAAATGTAACAAAATGGTGGGGGGGGGGGTCTGATAACTTGAGAAATGCAGGGCAGGGGTGGTTAATGAAAAACATCCATCTTTTTTCCTTCTCAGAGGTGTGATTAAAGACAGCAACAAAGACAAATTGGACTACATTGCCTACATGGATGATATCGCTGCCTGCATAGGCACAAAGCCCAGCATCCCACTTCTGTTCCTCAAGGATCCCAGACTAGCTTGGGAGGTTTTCTTTGGACCATGTACTCCTTACCAGTACCGCCTCGTGGGCCCTGGAAAATGGGATGGAGCCAGAAATGCCATCCTGACCCAGTGGGACAGAACACTGAAACCTTTAAAAACTCGAATCGTTCCTGATTCTTCCAAGCCTGCTTCCAAGTCACATTACTTAAAAACCTGGGGAGCACCTGTCCTACTTGCCTCTCTTCTACTTATCTGTAAATATTCATTTTTCTTGAAATTGGTGAGAGATAAACTACAGGACAGAATGTCCCCTTACCTAGTAAGTCTTTGGCGAGGATGAACCTGATTGGTTCTGAGGGCTGCACCACGTTGTGCTAATTCTATCTCCAAATATCTTGTGCATCCCTCTTCAGCTCTCCATCACAGCTGCTGTAAGCCAAATTCAGGTCTAGCCATCTCTTTTCTGAATTATTGTATTGTCTTCTTTATTTCAGTACCTTCTTTCTTGCCACCCTTTCCAATGCATTTTTTACCCTGCTTCCTCAGTGATTATTCTAAAATAATTATATGTGATATGGTTTGGCTGTATCTCCACCCAAATCTCATCTTGAATTGTAGCTCCCATAATTCCCATGTCGTGGGAGGTAATTGAATCATAGGAGCAGGTCTTCCCCCATACTGTTCTCATGGTAGTGAATAAGTCTCATGAGATCTGATGGTTTTATAAATGAGAGTTCCCTGCACAAGCTCTCTCATGTCTGCCACCATGTAAGATGTGTCTCTGCGCCTTCTTCGCCTTCCACCATGATTGTGAGTCCTCCCCAGCCATGTGGAACTGTGTGTCTGTTAAACCTCCCTTCCTGGCCGGGCGCGGTGGCTCACGCCTGTAATCCCAGCACTTTGGGAGGCCGAGGCGGGTGGATCACGAGGTCAAGAGATCGAGACCATCCTGGTCAACATGGTGAAACCCCGTCTCTACTAAAAATACAAAACATTAGCTGGGCATGGTGGCGCGTGCCTGTAATCCCAGCTACTCAGGAGGCTGAGGCAGAAGAATTGCCTGAACCCAGGAGGCGGAGGTTGCGGTGAGCCGAGATCGCGCCATTGCACTCCAGCCAGGGTAACAAGAGCAAAACTCCATCTCAAAAAAAAAAACAAAAAACAAAAAAAAACCTCCCTTCCTTTATAAACTACCCAGTCTCAAGTATGTCTAGCAGCATGAGAATAGACTAATACAATATGGTTTATTATTCTAAAGTAAATATATGATTTATAAATATACAGGAACCTCTGATTCCCATGAAGGCCCTGGTAGGACCAAAATGGCAATCAAATTACTTTGTAGAAAAATTTTTTTCTCAGCCGGGCGCGGTGGCTCAAGCCTGTAATCTCAGCACTTTGGGAGGCCGAGGCGGGTGGATCACGAGGTCAAGAGATCGAGACCATCCTGGTCAACATGGTGAAACCCCGTCTCTACTAAAAATACAAAACATTAGCTGGGCATGGTGGCGCATGCCTGTAATCCCAGCTACTCAGGAGGCTGTGGCAGGAGAATCACTTGAACCCAGGAGACAGAGGTTGCAGTAAGCTGAGATCACGTAACTACACTCCAGCCTGGGTGACAGAGCAAGACTTTTTCTCAAAAAAAAAAAAGAAGAGATAATAGTCCAAACTCCTTACCCTAACATAAAGGGCCCTTCATGATCTGAGTCCGTTTGCCCAGGTCAGCAGAATGCCTGTTATTTCAAATCCTCCCATCAGCACTACCAAACTATGAATGGTGTCAGAGCTCCTCCCTTTGTCATCGGCACCCAAATCTATGCCATGCCTGACTGGTGAGCTCCTATTTATCTTTCAAGAGAGCTCAATGCTCTTATTCTGTGCAGCCGTCCCTAAATCCCCAAAGCAGAAATGCTCACCCCTGTGTACCAGCTGCACCTGTGTAAGTTCTGGTCCTGCTCTTTTCTTACTATAGTATTGTTTTATTTTTGTCTGTCACCTAACAAATGGTGAGTCCCTGAAAGGAATTGTATTGAGTTCATCTGAAACACTGCCTGATACAAAGCATTGCTAAAGAACTATTTGACGACTTGACAATGGCTTTGCCGGCTGGCACTCTTTATTTACCCTCTTCTACCTACATTCCTCTCTTCCACCAACATGGTACATTACCTCAGCCACCAACAGCTAATGGTAAAAGGCAATCCATGTGGCAATTAGAAGAAATAGAACGATGCAATCCAGTACTTGCACAGGAGCCAAGTACACTGATTAGGAGCACTAACTTGAGAATGAGAACTCAACTCATTAGCTATGAAGTCTTGGTCATGTAACTCAGCCTCTCTAAGACTTAGGGTCCTCATCTGGAAAACAGTGGTTATAATAGTACCTACCTTACTGTGAACATTAGTGAGAAAATGCAGGGTGTTTGCTCCAAGGTAAGTTAACTATTAATAGCTGCAGAATCAGAGGACATTTTCTATTCTCTGAATTAAAGGACCTGCAGCTACCGCCAAATCCCGTTCCTTGTTGTGTAATCCGGAGGCATGCCCTTTGCTCTCCCTGGATTCTCTGGCAGCACTTTACAGTTACAGTCACTTTTGTTGTTGTTGTTGTTGCTGCTGCTGCTGCTAAGCAGAGGTATTTAATGATACATTGGTCTTCACAGAGATGACTACAGAGACTTTTACTCTATAATCCAATAGTATACAACCATGCAGCACAGACCAATTAGCCAGATGTAAAATAAACTAGCTTCTTACCACAACCACCCTATAAACATTGCAATTATTCTCTCCAAAATGAACCTCATCTTACGTGAAAACACCCACTGCCCGGGAACCAGAAACCTAGCTATGTGGCCAAAAGTAAAAACTAAAGGAAAAATTGCAATTCACTGGTCAGTCGGTGAAAGCAAAGAAAATTCAGTGCCCTTCACTGTATTGCTTTGATGTTACTTGTGTTCTTTTTGTACCTCTTCTTCAGCCCACCCATGTTAGTTCGTGGTAGGTTTGAATAAGCCATTCAGAACTTATTCACTTCTTTGGAGCTCACCACAGTGCTAATCTTTTTCCCATCAGCAGCTCTTAACAGACACCACTCTAAAGACTCAAAGTCCACAGCAGAACCTTTCTTTAGAATGCGTTTGGTTCAACCACCAGACTTCTTCAAGGTGATACACATGCTACCTGGCGGCTGGCACTTCTGGAGGAGTCTGATCAGCTCCGTGAGGAACTGCTTGCTCTCCAGTAGCACCATCATGGTGACACAAGTTCAGCAATGTCTGCATAAGCCCCTAGCAGTTATAGCCTGAAGCTTCGCCTTAGGATCACTGCTTTGTTCTTGAGTCCCCATAGCCACAGCTGCTAACACCACCGCCACCACTCATGTTCTACCCAGATGGAAACTGTAGACTGTGAGGCAAACATTAGCAAAGCAGAAATTGTTCTCAAGTATTAGGACTGAAACTACTGGTATAACTAGTCAATGTGTCTAGGTTTTTGCCGACAACAACTTCCCAGTAGAAGCAATACCTAATTCTAAATCTTCAAAAACAACTAAAGGTTTTGTTTAGTTGTCTTCTTACAGAGGCTAAGTCACACGGCCAAGACTTCATAACTAACAAATTGACTTCTCATTCTCAAGTTAGTGTTTTGTTTTGTTTTGTTTTTTAATAAAGACGGGGTTTCACCATGTTGGTCAGGCTGCTCTTGAACTCCCGACCTCAGGTGATCCGCCCACCTTGGCCTCCAAAGTGCTTGGATTACAGGCACGAGCCACCACGCCTGGCCTCAAGTTAGTGTTTTTAACCAGTGTACTTGGCTCTTGTGCGAGTACTAGAGTGTATAGTTCTACTTCCTCTAATTGACCCATGGATTGTCATTTACTTATAACATTAGCTGTTGGTGGACTGTTCTTGTTGGTTTGGAAAGCTGACGTAATTTATCATGTTGGCAGAAGACAAGAAACAAAAGACTAACAGGAGCAATGTCGTATTTAAGCTATCTATGTTCTTGAAGGAGAAAGCAGAACTGAGGGCCTAACAAAGGAGGTCCTGCTTTATTAGCTCATTATAACTTAAATCTATAAAGTTGCTATTTTTAATTTGTATGGATTTTCAAGCCAGGCATGGTGGCTTACGTCTGTAATCCCAGCACTTTGGGCAGCCAAATTTCTTGAGCTCAGAGTGAGCTCAGAGTTAGAGACCAGTCTTGGCAACATGATGAAACTCCGTCTGTACAAAAAATACACAAATTAACCAAGTGTGATGGGGCACATCTGTAGTCTCAGCTACTCAGAAAGCTAAAGTAAAAGGATGGCTTGAGCTCGGGAGGTGGAGGTTGCAGTGAGCTTTAATTGCATCACTGCACTCCAGCCTGGGTGACAGAGTAAGGCCCTGTCTTAAAAAAAAAAAAAAATTGGATGATAAATCAAAGACTCACAAAAGTTAAGTAATTTGCCCTGGTACAAAAAGCAAGTAAGAGACGGAACATGGCCGGGCGCGGTGGCTCAAGCCTGTAATCCCAGCACTTTGGGAGGCCGAGGCGGGTGGATCACGAGGTCAAGAGATCGAGACCATCCTGGTCAACATGGTGAAACCCCGTCTCTACTAAAAATACACAACATTAGCTGGGCATGGTGGCGCGTGCCTGTAATCCCAGCTACTCAGAAGGTTGAGGCAGGAGAATTGCCTGAACCCAGGAGGCGAAGGTTGCGGTGAGCCGAGATCGCGCCATTGCACTCCAGCCTGGGTAACAAGAGTGAAACTCCGTCAAAAAAAAAAAAAGAGAGAGAGACCAAACATGAATCTGAACCCAAATATATGCAACCCTAAAGCCCAGGATGCCTCACTAGCTGCCTTGAGAGACAACTCCCCTATTTGCCTCTTACTACCTCAATTTGCTCGCATTGAAGCCCCAACCTGGATACCACCTCTTCCAGGAAGCCTTCTCCCTTCCCACTCCTGCTTCCTCTGCACCACTGTACACCTTGAACAGCCTTCTAAATATTTTACTTATCACAGCTCATGACTCAGTTCTCAAGGAACAAATGGTACTAGAAAAAGTCCACTGTAAGTAAGCCTATTTTAAATGAGAATCAAAACTTCTTAGTTAACAGTATGGAAAAAAAATTAGGTTTGGTCAAAACTTCAACTTGAAAAATAAAACCAGAAATTAGGAAAATAGGTTTGCTTTACTGTTTATTTAACCAGGTTAGATTACAATTGGAACTATGTACCAATGGGAACTGCCTAATGGTCTGACATTTTATATGACAGCAACGTAAAACGTTCTCCACTTCATACAACAAATGTCTCTACTTCCCATTTGACTTTCAAAGCAAGCTTATGATTGTCCTTTTTTAAAAAATATTCGGTCTGTGTCATCCGCCATTTTGTAAGAAGCAAGGTGGCCTCCACGTTTCCTGAGCGCCTTCTTCGCTTCGGCCTCGACCGCCCCTTGACCACAGACATGTCTCGAGATCGGTTCCGGAGTCGCGGCGGAGGCGTTGTGGCTTCCACAGGCGCGGAGGCGGCGGCGGCCGCGGCGACCTCCAGGACTTCCGTTCCCCGCCGCCCCGCGTGAGCCTCAACCAGGAGCGCGGCCCGATGGGTCCCGGCCAGGGCCAGAGCGCTGCTAAGCCTCCGTCCGATCCCGCCACCGCATCCACACCAACAGCAGCAACAGACACCGCCGCGGCCGCCGCCGCCGCAGTAGCCGCCGCCTCAGCCGCCGCCACCTCAGCAGCCGCCGCCGCAGCAGCCGCCACCGCAGCAGTCGCCGCCGCATCCACAGCCGCATCAAGCAGCCGCCGCCGCCGCCACCGGCGCAGGACTCCTCCACGCCCGTGGCTGCTCGGGGACCCGGCCCCGCTCCCGGAGTAGGCAGCGCGCCGCCAGCCTCCAGCTCGGCCCCGCCCGCCACTCCGCCTACCTCGGGGGCCCGGCCAGGGTCCCGGCCAGGCCCGACCCCGCCGCCCGCAGTCACCTCGGCCCACCTCTGGGACACCGCCACGCACCCCGCCCTACCACACCTCCTCAGGCCGGAGGCCCGGGCCGGGGTCCGGGGCCTAAGCAGAGCCCAGGCCCGGGCGGTCCCAAGGGCGGCAAAATGCCTGGCGGCCCGAAGCCAGGTGGCGGCCCAGGCCTAAGCACTCTCGGCCGCCACCCCAAGCCGCCGCAACGAGGCGGTGGGGAGCCCCTTGGAGGCCACCTGCATCACCCGCCCTGCCACCGGCAGCACCACCAGGGTCCCTGGCCCAGCGGGCCGGGCGGCAGCAGCCAGGGGAAGATCTCGGACTTGGAGAGGTTTAAAGCCAACTTATCTCTCTTGAGGAGGCCTGGAGAGAAAACTTATACACAGCGATGTCGGTTGTTGGGAGTCTACCTACTCGTATCACGGAGGATGAATCAAAAGACTATTTGCTAAATGTGGAGAACCAGAAGTTTTTATCAACAAAGGCAAAGAATTCGGATTTATTAAGCTTGAATCTAGAGCTTTGGTGAAATTGCCAAAGCTGAACTCAATGATACACCCATGGGAGGCAGACAGCTTTGAGTTTGCTTTGCCACACCTGCTGCTACCCTTTCTGTTCCTAATCTTTCAACTTACATTTCCAATGAACTGTTGGAAGAAGCCTTTAGCCAGTTTGATCCTATTGAAAGGGCAGCTGGCCGGGCGCGGTGGCTCAAGCCTGTAATCCCAGCACTTTGGGAGGCCGAGGCGGGTGGATCACGAGGTCAAGAAATCAAGACCATCCTGGTCAACATGGTGAAACCCCGTCTCTACTAAAACTACAAAAAATTAGCTGGGCATGGTGGCGTGTGCCTGTAGTCCCAGCTACTCAGGAGGCTGAGGCAGGAGAATTGCCTGAACCCAGGAGGCGGAGGTTGCGGTGAGCCGAGATCACGCCATTGCACTCCAGCCTGGGTAACAAGAGCGAAACTCCGTCTCAAAAAAAAAAAAAGAAAGAAAGAAAGGGCGGCTGTAATAGTGGATGATCGTGGAAGATCTACAGGGAAAGGCATTGTTGAATTTGCTTCTAAACCAGCAGCAATAAAGGCATTTGAACGATGCCGTGAAGGTGTTTTCTTTCTGACAACAACTCCTGGTCCAGTCATTGTAGAACCACTTGAACAACTGATGAAGATGGTCTTCCTGAAAAACTTGCCCAGAAGAATCCAATGTATCAAAAGGAGAGAGAAACCCCTCCTCATTTTGCCCAGCATGGCACATTTGAGTACGAGTATTCTCAGCGATGGAAGTCTTTGGATGAAATGGAAAAACAGCAAAGGAAACAAGTTGAAAAAAACATGTAGGATGCAAAAGACAGATTGGAAAGTGAAATGGAAAATACCTATCATGAACATCAGGCAAATCTTTTGCACCAATATCTGATGAGACGACAGGAAAAATTAAGACGTGTGGAAGAGCTTCACAATAAAGAAATGCAGAAACGTAAAGAAATGCAATTGAGGCAAGAGAAGGAACGACGTAGAAGAGAGTAAAAGATGGTGATTCGTCAACATGAGATGAAAGAACAAATGAGGCACCAAAGAGAGGAAAGTTACAGCCGAATGGGCTACATGGATCCAAGAGAAAGAGACATGAGAATGGGTGGTGGAGGAACAATGAACATGAGAGATCCCTATGTTTCAGGAGGCCAGAAATTTCCACCTCTAGGTGGTGGTGGTGGCATAGGTTATGAATCTAATCCTGGAGTTCCACCAGCAACCATGAGTGGTTCCATCATGGGAAGTGACATGCATAGTGAGCACATTGGGCAGGGAGGTGTGGAGCCTGTGAGTGGACAGGGTCCTACAGGAATGGGGCCTGGAACTCCAACAGGATATGGTAGAGGGAGAGAAGAGGCCCAAACAAAAAACCCTGATTTTAGATGTGATATCTAGGCTTTCATTCCAGTTTGTTTTTTTCTTTTGTTTAGATACCAATCTTTTAAATTCTTGCATTTTGGTAAGAAAGCTACCTTTGTGCTCACTTCGGCAGCACATATACTAAAATTGGAAAGATACAGAGAAGATTAGTATGGCCCCTGCGCAAGGATGACACGCAAATTCGTGAAGCGTTCCATATTTTTTAAAAATAAAAATTAAAAAAAGAAAGCTACCTTTTTATGGATGTTAGCAGTTTGTTGACCTAATATTTGTAAATGGTCTGTTTGGGCAGGTAAAATTATGTAATGCAGTGTTTGAAACAGGATTTTTTTTTTCCTTCTTATTTCCTTTCTTTTTTACTGAATAATGCCTCTCAAGTTATGGCAGGGTACTTTGTGCCGCTGAATTTCCAAAGTGTACCAGTTCCTTCAAATAAATAGAAAAATAGTTATTTAAAAAACCAATTGTCATTGGTTTTGCCAAGTAACTCAAATTTTAATTCTTTTATATTTACATCATTCTCTTTTGAATTTCCTGTCTTGTCATTATGCTTGCCAATTCTATCTCATTCTTATTTTTCCTTGTTTTTTTTAGACAGAGTCTCGCTCTATCACCAGGCTGGAGTGCAGTGGTGCAATCCTGGCTCACTGCAACCTCCGCCTCCTGGTTTCAAGCAATTCTCCTGCCTCAGCCTCCTGAGTAGCTGGGACTATAGGCATGCACCACCACGCACGGCTAATTTTTTGTATTTTTAGTAGAGACGGGGTTTCACTATGTTGGCCAGGCTGGTCTCAATTTGTTGACCTCGTGATCCACCTGCCTCAGCCTCCCAAAGTGCTGGGATTACAGGCGTGAGCCACCACGCCCGGCAAGTCATTTTCTTATATTTCTTACATGATTTAACTCTGCAATATCTAGATTTGCCAATGGCTTAGCAGTTCTCCAGTATTACCGTCATCAACTTCATAACATTTTTCTTAGCTATAGGTGATATTGTTTGGCCGTATCCCCTCCCAAATCTCATTTTGAATGGTAACTCCACAGTTCTCACATGTTGCGGGAGGAGCCTGGTAGGAGGTGACTGGATTATGGGAGTGGGTCTTTCTCAGGCTGTTCTCATGATGGTGAATGAGTCTCAGAAGACCTGATGATTTTAAAAACAAGGGTTTCCCTGCGCAAGCTCTCTCTTTGCCTGCTGCCATTCATGTGACTTGCTTCTTCTCACCTTTGGCCATAATTGTGAGGCCTCCCCAGCCTTGTGAGACATAAGTCCATTAAACCTCTTTCTTTTGTAAATTGCCCAGTCTCAAGTATTTCTTTACCAGCAGCGTGAAAGTGGATGAATACAGCAGGATATGTAACTTTACTTTGCTGTTGATTTGCATTGTATAGTCTGCATTATTAGACAATCATTAGAGACTGACCACAAATACATTTATGAAATATATTTATGGAAATGATATCCAGAGTAGACTGTATTGTTGAACAGTACTGTTGGATATCTGTTTGAAGAAAAATAAACTTAACCAAAGAAGTGAAAGATCTGTACACTGAAAACAACTAAATATTGATGAAAGAACTGAAGACGCAAATAAATTGAAAGCTACCTGTGTTCGTGAATTTAAAGAATAAATATTGTAAAAATGTTCATACTAGTCAAAACAAACTAAAAATTCAGTGCACCCCCTCCAATGACAATTTTTCACAGAAATAGAAAAAACAATTCTAAAATTCATATGGAATCACAAAAGACCCCAAGTAGCAAAAATAATCTTGAGAAAGAAAAACAAAGCTGGAGGCATCATGCTACCTGATCTTAAAATGTACTTACAAAGCTAGACATACAAGTCAATGAAACAAAAACATACATACAAGTCAATGAAAACAAAAAGCCCCCAAAAAACAGACATACTAGTCAGTGAAACACCTGGATCCATTTAGATTAAGTAAATTTACTGAGGCTCCAGAAGAAGATCTTCAGGACTCAGACCTCAGTTGTAGATTAAAAGAAGTTAATCAATTATGTCTTTAGATGAATGCACACTTACACGTAAACACATAGCTTAGAAGGTATATAAGCTCTGAAAAACCTTGTAATTTTGAGTTAGTCTGGCAATAATTTCCAGGCCTTCTCCCTAAAACCAGTCACAGAAATAAAAACTCTCTTCCTCCCCGGTTCACCTACATCTTGTTATGGGGCCACAAGAAATAGCAGCCTGACCCTCAGTTTGATCTGGGAATAATAGGAAGCAGAAAGATTGGGTGGTTTTGTTGTGACCTATCACAAAATCCGTATCAGTACTGTGATGGTTATCCTTTTTTTTTTTTTTTTTTTAATTTGAGACAGGGTCTCACTCTGTCACCCAGGTCAGAGTGCAGTGGTGCAATCTCAGCTCACTGCTACAACTTCTGTCCCCTGAGTTCAGGTGATTCTTGTGCCTCAGCCTCCTGAGTAGCTGGGACTACAGGCACATGCCACCACACCAGGCTAATTTTTGTATTTTTAGTAGAGACAGGGTTTCACCATGTTGGCAGGCCGGTCTTGAACTCCTGGCCTCAAGTGATCCACCCACCTCAGCCTCCCAAAGTGTTAAGATTGCAGGCGTGAGCCACCACACCTGACCTGTGGTGGTTATTCTAACAAACTTCTGTGTGCACCTGGTGGGAGAGAATCCAGGGTAGGATTGCTCTGACAATGTAACAGTGGATTATTTTAACACTATTTCATCATTTATCTCTCCTTGGAATTAAATTTGAAGTTTCGGCAGTGGGTCTCCTTTCAAAAGTTTGTTCAGATTTCAGTTCATTTCTACTTAGAGCTTTCTGGCTACAAAGGCAAATTTCTGAGTTATCTGAGTGATTCATGACTCATCTCAGGTGAGTGGGAACAAAAGAGAAACAGGAATAATTATGTTAACAAGGCCAGAGACACACCTATAGGTGATAAGACTGGTAACAAGCCAGTGTCTTCGTAGAACACTTAATTTCCGAAAATGTCGCATAACATTTGGGCTCATCTGGTATTTTAACATGGTGTTTCACTTTGGCATGGTCTGTTCTTAAGTGACTAAAGAACTCCTGAGTCCTCTATTTGTCCTGTTTTCCATAAAAGAAAATGAGAGTGAGAAATGATGAAACAGCTCCATCCAAAGAGTTAAAGCAAAATAGAGTTGCACAAAATTAAACTCACCTTAAATTAAGTGGACGTTGATGTTTTGGTGCTCTAAAATTGCTCGCGGTGGCTCACGCCTGTAATCCCAGCACTTGGGGAGGCCAAGGCAGGTAGATCACGAGGTCAGGAGTACAAGACCAGACTGGCCAACATGGTGAAATTCCGTCTCTACTAAAAAATACAAAAATTAGCCAGGCGCGGTGGCTCAAGCCTGTAATCCCAGCACTTTGGGAGGCCGAGGCGGGTGGATCACGAGGTCAAGAGATCAAGACCATCCTGGTCAACATGGTGAAACCCCCGTCTCTGCTAAAAATACAAAACATTAGCTGGGCATGGTGGCGTGTGCCTGTAATCCCAGTTACTCAGGAGGTTGAGGCAGGAGAATTGCCTGAACCCAGGAGGCGGAGGTTGCGGTGAGCCGAGATCACGCCATTGCACTCCAGCCTGGCTAACAAGAGTGAAACTCCGTCTCAAAAAAAAAAAAAAATTAGCTGGGCATGGTGGCTCATGCCTGTAATCCCAGCTACATGGGAGGCTGAGGTAGGAGAACTGTTTGAACTGGGACCCAGGAGGTGGAGGTTGCAGTGAGCCAAGATCACACAACTGCACTGCAGCCTGGGCTACAGAGCGAGACTCCATCTCAAAAATAAATAAATAAAATAAAATATAAAAATAAATTGCTCCAAAACATTCTTTGTAAAACATGCATACTCTTTAAGGGTAATTAGCTGTGGACCTTGGACAAGTGATTTAACCATTCTGCGCTTCTGGCTTCCCCCACCCTCCCCCCAGCAGAATCGTGTTTATCTGTAAATTAAAGTAATAATGATACCTTCTTCCGAAGGATGTAATAAGGATTAAATGACTAAAGTGCTTAGAACAGTGCAGAATGGAGCATGGAGGATGTGTGTACTAGCTATTGTTGTTAGTGTTATGGAAAAAAAACAGGTTCTTGTCACACAACCAGGATAATTTAGGCACAGGGGCACACTGTAAGGTGAGTAGGGCAGGGTTTATTGGGGGAAAAGGGGAAAAAAAGGGGGGGGGAATAGGAATTCCAGCAAAGCGAGAGAGAGTCCTGCTAGCAGGTGTGCCACCTCACAGATTGAATCTCAGATCACCACACAGAACAGGAGAGGCCAGGATCCTCCCCACTGCAAATAGAACTTCCCAAGGCTCCTCCCAGTCTGCAGACGGGCATTATTCAGAAAGAATCAGTTGGGAAAGGGCAGACTTCATCCAGACCAGCTGTCCATTTTTTCAAGCCTTCAGATTGTTTTAGGCTTGAAGGAGGAGTTTCACTGGGAGACTCTTGGCTGCCTCCTCTCTCTGTCATTAGGGTGTCCATCCTGAAGAGTCATCAGTAAAACAGAGATGGGCAAGAGATGGTGACTTTATTTAAAAAAAAAAAAAAAAAAAGAGAGAGAGAGAGAGAAACATCTCCAACCTCCCCCCCACCCAACCACACAAAAGCTATGGCTAAAACTGAGACAGAACAGAGACCCGTCTTTAAGGCCTGTAGGTTCCCTCCCTTCTCCCCCAGCAAGAAAATAAAGGAAACTCTTGAGTTCCTTCAAGGGAAATTCCAGGCATATTGGCCCTGAGAAGTAAATGAACAGCTTGTTAAGCAAGAAGATAACAGTAGCTTAAAACAATAGCCAAGGAAGTTAGAGTCAGATGTTTTGCTCTCTATAGAAACTAAAGATAACATCTTAACATATGGCCCTGAATTGTTTGTGGAGACCCAGATCCCCACCAAATGAATCTGCTGACACACAGAGCTCAGCGAAGGGGGAACCAAGGACTGAACTCTGATGGTTATTCTTCTAACTCTTCCTGAGGGGCCCGAGGCAGGTCACACCCACAAGTTAGAGCTAAAATTCTTGTCTGCTGATCTCAAACTTTTGGACAAAGCTTAACCTCTTTAACCACTCACAGATCAGAAAGTCCTCGAATCCAGTCTGGGAGCGGTGTGTCACACATGTAATCTCAGTGCTTTGGGAAGCCAAAGCGGGAAGATCACTTGAAGCCAGGTGATCGAGACCATCCTGATAAACATAGCAAGACTCTGTCTCTACAGAAAATTTAAAAATTAGCCAGGCATGGTGATGCTTGCTTGTAGTCTCAGCTACTTGGGAATCTAAAGAGGGAGAATCAGGCCAGGTGGTGGCTCAAGCCTGTAATCCCAGCACTTTGGGAGGTCTAGGCAGGCAGATCACTTAAGGCCAGGAGTTTGAAACCAGCCTAGCCAACATGTTGAAACTCCACCTCTACTAAAAATACAAAACTTAGCTGGGTGTGGTGGTAGGCATCTGTAATCCCAGCTACTAGGGAGACTGAGGCAGGAGAATTGCTTGAACCCAGGAGACAGAGGTTGCAGTGAGCTGAGATCATGCCATTGCACTCCAGCCTGGGCGACAAGAGTGAAACTCCATTTCAAAAAATAAATAAAGGCCGGGCATGGTGGCTCATGCCTGTAATCCCAGCACTTTGGGAGGCTAAGGCAGGTGGATCACCTGAAGTCAGGAGTTCAAGACCAGCCTGGCCAACATGTGAAACCCCGTCTTTAAAAATAAATAAATAAAATAAAATAAATAATAATAAAAATAAAAATAAAAAATAAGGTGGGAGGAACACTAGAGCCCAGAAATTCAAGATTACAGTGAGCTATTGTTATACTGGACCAAGCATAGAAATTAACACCAAGACAAAAGTATGCCAGATTGCAGGGTCTTTTATTATGCCAGCGAACACAGAGGACTCACGTCTCTCCAACCTGTGGCGTCGAAAGGAGGGTGCCAAGACTTTTTATACCCAAAAAACCACCTTGGAAGTGGGGGTGAGGAGCGGGGATGGGGATGAAAAGGCTTCAGACATTCCAAGGGCTAGTGGATTCTGTAAATCACCTCCTGGGTGGAGATGAGGGCTCCGGATATTCCAAGGGCCAGGGGACTTTTGTCATTCCTTTTGTTACTTAAGTGGTTTACCGAAGTCAAGATAAACATTTGTTTACACATTATCTGGGTAAGGTGGAAATCACAGACCTTAGTTACTTATTACAAGTCGCGGGAGCCAACGTGGGTTAGGACTGCTTGCCTGTCACATTAGGGCCACAGAAAGCAGTTACTGATAAGCAAAGTTTAAGCAGCTTTACATAGTAGTTATTTTGCAGAGCAAACTAGCAGCTTTATTTATAGAAGCCAAGGCCAGCAGTTATTGTGAGGAGACTGGGGCAGCCATTACAACTTAATTTTGGAAAACAGCTTTGTCTTATAAAATGGCATTGCTCAGGTTCTGGCTCTAGGTCAGCACAATATCACACTATGATCACACTACTGCATGACAGCCTGAGCAACAAAGCAAGACCCTGTCTCAAAAACAAAACAAAACAAAACAAAACCCTGCCCATACAGGATGTTAGTGACACATTGTTAGGGACCATAGGTTTTTAGGCTCCCATGTAACAGAAATTGACAGGAGGTCAAGCAAGTTTCCCAGACACAGGGAAACTTTGTTAGGGGCTTATGCTCAAACACAAAGGGAAACAGCACTGGAGGGAGGAGTTCTCCAGCTGGCTCCCCAAGGACAGGTCTTTTTGGTGTTTTAAGATGGGTGACATGAATAAGCATGAGCTGGGCAAACGTCATTTCATGTGTGGGGTAGGTAGAGCACAGAGTGTGTAGGCACAGTGAGAAATCATTTTAGTACATATATCACATGATCAAAACATGGCAAATCAGTCCTTCCCTGGGTGGATCCTTTAGTATTATAATGAGGCAACTCTATAGGGTAAAGATCATCATTCTTCTGGTCTTGTCTGTATGTAGATGACAGAGTTAATTTCCCTGAGTAAGACTTAGGGTGGGATGCTGCCTATCTTAGCTTCTTCAAGGTCTCCTGTGTGACATGGTGATTGCCCCATAAACTGCATACCTTGACCATACTTTGGCTTTCCGTTGAAACTGCTCTCTGTAACCCTAATGTGACAGGCAAGCAGTCCAAACCAACGCCATTTTGGCCCCTGCACCATTTTAAGACTTGCAATAAGTAACTAAGGTCTGTAATTTCCACCCTACCCAGACAATGTGTAAACTAACGCTTATCTTAACTTCTGTGAACCACTTAAGTAACAATCGGAATGTCCAAAGCCCCTCGCCCCCACCCCCACCCAGGAGGTGGTTTACAGGCATAAAAGGTCTTTACACCCTCCTTTCGGGGCCACGGGTTAGAGAGATGGGAGTCCTCCGAATAAAGACCCTAGTCTTTGTCTCAGTGGTGATTTCGTAATCGCTCGGTTACAACACCTGGTGAGCAGGTAGGACAGAAAAAGAGGAAAATTAATGGAGGTGGAGGGACCAAGTCCCGTCCTTCCTCATCTCAACGTTAGTATAAGTGCAAGGCCCTCTTTGCATTAAGCCTTCTGTTAAGGTCCTAAGAAGCCCTAATGGAGCAGAGAGAAGCTAAATTGGCTGGGATTCCAGACTAGGTCAAGCAAATTGTGGAAGTGAGCAGGGAGAGAAGCATTTTGGGAAATCTTGGAACTTTAGGGGACAGTGAAAGAGGGGAGGTATTGCACTTTCTTCTTTCCTCTCTCCCCTTACCCCTGAATCACAGAGGATGGGAAAAAAGTTGGTTATAAGAAAACTTGAGCTGCTTTACCCCCAGCCTGCCAGAGTAATAATTTTAAAATGTAAAGTCTTAAACTCTCCTTTTTAAAACCCTTTAATGCATTCCCATTTCACCCAATAACATTGATCATTATTTTGGAATGAATGAATGGGAGAGTCTGACACGATGAATAATTGGAGTCCTTAGATATAGATGGTTTTAAGAGAACGCTGTTGGCAGGAAGGACAAACCCTTGCTCACAAGTTACAATCTGGGATTTTCTTATTCTTTCCTCTCAAAACCTTCACATTTTCTCCTCCCTGCCTATTTCCCATTCCCAGAGGAACTTGATCCCCTCAAGACAAAGCTATCCAGGCCCTCTGTTAATTCCAGCCTCTCTTCTTTCCAGCCTCAAGAAGCAAGTGAAAACCTGTCTCCCAAGTCAGAGTGCCTTACATAGTCAGAGTGCCTTACATAGTCAAAGCTTGCCACCTTACAGGGACAAAGCTTGCCTGGGGCAGGATGTACATAGATAGGATTTCTTACTGTGCAAGCACAGACGAAGCAACACAGCCCAACAGTCAGGAGCACAGGCTTCACAGACACTTCATAACCTCCTTTTTGCCAGCTAAAACGAACTCTGTTTCTCAGACTAAAAGCTGTTCAGGCTTTATGTTAGCTTCCTGAGCCGGACAGACTCCATCTTAGCTTCTTCATTTTAGTTATTTTCCCACCATTAAGTATGTAACTGTAGTATGCAGCTGGGGCAGGCTGACACTGGGCACCTCCAGGAATGCATTTGTTGATAAGAGGCCGAGCTAAGTGGTACCAGCAGAGCCTGGGAATGCAGGTGCAGTTGAGTGCTCAGAGCCCCTATTATCTATAAGTTCTATGCCTTTCATGACAATGTTACCCCTTGCACCTGGCACTGTTTTATTTCTCATGTACCAGTTTATCTTTTTTTTGCTTACTCTGCTTTTGTGAAAAATTTGCTTCAGCTAGGTTCTCTCTCCCCTTCCAAACTAGGGTATAAAAGACCACCTAACTCTTTCTTAGGGCCGAGAGAATTTTGGGCGTTAGCCATCTCTCCATCACCGGCATAATGAAGGACTCATAATTCAACCTCAGAGTGTGGCGCATTCCTTGATTCGCTCGGGTACAACATAGAGCAGAGTTGGAATCCTACTCTGGCCACATTCAAACTATTAGTAAACCTTTTGGAACATCAGTTTCTCATCTGTAAAATGATGACAGGAGCACCTACTTGAGGGTTGTCAGGATACTTAAATGTGATGCCTGACACATAGAAAGTTATAAATACTGACTACTGTTGGTACAAAAATCATAATTCTAGAAGCTAGATACATAACCTTCTTTCTCCCCTCTCATATACAAGAGAGTGGAGCACAAATGTCACACTGTTCTACTAGCCATGATAAAATTCAAGCTCGTTACACTATTTTAACAATAATCATAGTTCCCTTCCTTTCTTCCAACTTCTGATGATGTAGCACAGCAGTCCCCAACCTTTTTGGCACCAGGGACCAGCTTCATGGAAGACAATATTTTCTCAGCAGGGGCTGGGGATGGGGTGTAGTTATATAGGCGTGAGCAGGGCAGGAGAGGGCTCTTCCCCACCTATTAGAAATTTCAGGTGATGATAATTAGGCAGCCAGGGAGAGACAATCTCCTGATGGTCCAAGCCTGTTCACATTAAAAGTGTTCATTGAATGCAGACCCCAGGGAGAAGGAGCTTCTTGGGCATGCGCGTTAAGAGACAAAATGGCGGGCCTGGCACGGTGGCCTCATGTCTGTAATTCCAACACTTTGGGAGGCTGAGGCAGGCGGATCACAAGCTCAGGAGTTTGAGACCAGCCTGGCCAATATGGTGAAACCCCGTCTCTACTAAAAAATACAAAAATTAGCCTGGTGTGGTGGCGGGCGCCTGTAGTCCCAGCTGCTCGAGAGGCTGAGGCAGGAGAATCGCTTGAACTCGGGAGGCGGAGGTTGCAGTGAACCAAGATTGTGCCGCTACACTCCAGCCTGGGCGACAGAGGGAGACTCCATCTCAAAAACAAAAAAGAGCGAGAGACAAAATGGCAAAGTATGATGTTCCAGGGACATATGCCACCAGAAATAGGAAAAAAGCCTGAGAAGCGCATGTGTATAGCTCCCTAAACACCCCGTGTGTGCTCAGTCCCAAAAGGTAAGGAAAGCACCGCACAGGCAGAAAGCACACCCTGTCTTGGGAAAGAGGCGAGCCTATAAAGTCCTAGGATGATGGTTAAATGGGGACTTGATACTCTTTTTCTCTCTTTGGCCTTCAGGCATCCATTTGATTTTCAAGGGTTCTTTTCTTTATTTGTTGCCTTAAATCCCTTTTCCTGCTTCGGAACTTGGCTCTGTCCCTTTTTCTGCTTTATGTCCCTCAGTTGAGTTCTTCCTTCTGAGGAGGCGAAGACTAAAATTGCTGCAGACCTGTATGGATAGCTGCTGGTAACTCAGGGTAACTCCAGTCTCTTCCACTGCTAACAGGGTGTGAGGGGCAGAAATGGTTTCAGGATGAAACTCTAAGACCTCAGATAATCAGGCGTTAGATTCTCATAAGAAGCACACAACCTAGATCCCCCGCATGTGCAGTTCACAATATGGTTCGCGATCCTATGAAAATCTAAGGCTGCTGCTGATCTGAGAGGAGGCAGAGCTCAGGCGGTAATGCTTGCTTGCCAGCTGTTCACCTCCTGTGGTGCAGCCCAGTTCCTAACAGGCCACAGACTGGCACTGGTCTACAGCTCCGGAGTTGGGAACCCCTAGTGTAATAGTTTATTTGCCCTGGGCCAGATCAGCCTGTGGATGCAGCCAGGAAGACAGGGTTTCCATTGTTTCTACCACCTACAGCCCCTGCCCCACATCCACTGCCCCACATCCTGGATACCTCCAACCCAGACCTGTTTTCTCCTCAAAGAAGGGAGAATCTTTAAGGGGTGGGTTATCTCAGATATTTGGGTATCCTCCCAACCTTGTCTTTCAGCTTCCCAGTCACTGCAAATGACTACAACTTCCTGACCCATCTGCACACTCCCATCATCCCTCACTCCAGCCTCACCGTACTGCTTCACAACAGCCTGGCTTCTTGTGAGCAGCCCTACCCAGGTAGATCTACTTCTTTCTTTTGTTATTATCATTTAATTTTATTTTTTTCTTTCCAGTAAACCTTTTGCACTCCTAAGATCTGCTTCCTTCCAATCTGTCTGTCATTGCTCTTGGTACCCAGCAGCCTGCTTGCCTTGCCCCAATTTTTCAGGCAGAGCCTGAGCTGTTTCTAAGAGTTCTCAGAAGTCTCAGCCTGTGCTAGCCCCAGTGTGCAATAAGAAATACTGTTGCTGGGCCAGACACAATGGTTCGTGCCTTTATTTCCAGCATCTGAGGAGGCCGAGGCAGGAGGATTGCTAGAGGCCAGGAGTTCAAGACCAGCCTGGGCAACGTAATGAGACCCTACCTCTAAAAAAAAAAAAAAAAAAAAGAAAGAAAGAAAAGAAAAGAATACAATTATGATGTTAGTTGTGGGCTTATAATAAATTTTTATTTTTAAAAAAAGAAAAAAGAGAAGCAATACAGTTGTCTCTGGTTATCCATTAGGAATTGGTTCCAGGACCCAGTAGTGGATACTAAAACCAGCAGATGCTGAAGACTGTTACATAAAATGGCATAATATTTGGATATAACACACACACATCCTCCTGTATACTCCTTTCCCCAGAACTTCTGTATACTTTAAATCATACCTATATTACTTATAACACCTAAATACAAGTAAATGCTATGTAAATAGTTGTTATACTGCATTGTTTAAGGAATAATAAGATTTTTTTTAAAAGTCTGTACATGTTCAGCACAGACATAAATTTATTTGGAGTATTTTTGATCAGTGGTTGGTAGAATCTGTGGACGTGGAACTCATGTATACAAAAGGCCAACTGTCCATTGTTTTTGGTTTTCATTCCAGCTTCCAGACACAGAGCTCCTAAGTTATTCTAGTTTCCTTAGTGTTAAGGGTGACAAAAGCATCTTTTGTTATAATATTTGTCTTTTGTACAGAGCTCCTAAAACTTTTGGAATTTTCTAAGTGATAGAAGTTTCTTTTGTTATTCTCAATAAGCCCTTTAGCTCACAGCTGAGTTTGTGCTAATGAGGTGACCTTAGGGTGGAGCCCCTTGATAGCCTCAGGATGGGGTAAGTCACTGGAAAGACCCAGTGAGGGCCGGGCGTGGTGGCCCACACCTGTTATCCAAGCACTTTGGAGGCCAAGGCGGGTGGATCGCCTGAGGTCAGGAGTTCAAGACCAGCCTGACCAACATGGTGAAACCCTGTCTTAAAAAAAAAAAAAAGGAAAAAAAGGAAAGACCCAGTGAGATACTATGAGCTTCCAGATTGCTGAACACTTGGAAGTACTGGAAGGGAGGGTGTTGTACCAGAGAGGGGATGGAAGATCCACAGCCTCATACCTTATCCTATCCATCTCTTCATCTGGCTGTTCATCTGTATGCTTTGTATTATCCCTTATAATTGGAAAATGTAAGTAAAGTATTTCCCCAAGTTCTGTGAGCCACTCTACCAAATTAATGGAGCCCAGGGAAAAGGGATATGGGAACCCCAACTTATTTATTTTTTTATTTTTTATTGAAATAAGTCTGGCTGTGTTACACAGGCTGGTCCTGTAATGCTGTCTCAGCTCAGTGCAGCCTCAACTTCCTGGGCTTAAGCAATTCTCCCACCTCAGCCTCTGGAGTAGCTGGGTTTACAGGTATGAGCCACCATACCCAGAAATTTTATTTTATTTTATTTATTTATTTTTTGTAGAGATGCAGTCTCACAAAAGACCTATTTCCCTATTGTCCAGGCTGGTCTTGAATGCCGAGTTCAAGTGATCCTCCCATCTTGGCCACCGAAAATGTTGGAATTACAGGTATGAGCCACCATGCCCAGCTTGAACCTCGATCCATAGCCAGTCAGTCAGAAGCAAAGGTAACAACCTGGGACTTGCAATTGATATCTGAAGTGGGGACAGTCTTGTGGCACTGACCTCTTAACCTGTGGGATCTGACACTAATTCTGGGCAGATAACGTCAGTTTTGAATTGAATTAGAAGACACATAGTTGGTGTCTGCTGGAGAATTGTTCTGTGTATGCAGAAAATCCCCACACATCTGGTCACAGAACTGTCTTGTGATATGCACTGTCTTGTGATATGTGACAGTAAAGAGGTAAAAGAGTTTGTTTTTGACTTTATCCCCAGAGAATCCATTTCCTTCCCTCTGCCTAATGTTAGAAATAATGAATTACTCTTCAAAAGGTTTAATTGTGCAACTTTCTTCTCCTTTGTTCAAAAGCCCGACCTCCTTGTACTTTCTTGTTTCCAGCCTGCAAAACACCTTCCCACTCTAGTTGTGCCCTGACATGCCTAGACATGTTCAGACATGCCTTGTACTATAATGGACAAACCACTTCCCCCACCTCCTTCCCTTATAAATCACACGATAACCATATTCAGAAAAGTTTAAGTCTTAGCCAACCGGGATCAGCTTAGATTGTGCAGTCCAACCCTAGCCAATAGGAGAAGGTCATGGGGACAGAAACTGCATTAGGGATAAAAACCCCTTCTCTCCTTTGTTCAATGTGCTCTTATGATCATGACTGATCATGCAGGCAGCACCCTTCTGCAGAAGTAAATTGCCTTGCTGAGAAAATTTTTTGCCTGAGTGCTAGTTCTTTGTGGCACCAAGCATTTGTTTCCAACACTGAGATCCCAAGAAACCCACACTAAATCTCCTTGATCCCTCTTCATGCAACCTTGGGGTAAATAACATTTCTCCCTCCTTCAGTTGGTCTTCCAGTCTCCAGGGACAGATGCATTCCCAAGTAGCATCAGCAACTCTCCTCTGGGGATCTTGCTAAAACTGTAGTAATCACAACCCTTTATTAGTCTATTTCCTTAACCCATACATAGCATTCTACATTTAGTCCCTTTTCTCCAGAAATGTAGTCACCCTTGTGATTTTGTAAATTTAGTAAGTTTACTGAAAAACTGGAGAGGGATTATATCATACACAGTAGTTTTCCTGCATTTGGTACCTCTACCCTCTCTCACCTTTGGCTCCACATTGCTCTCACTGAGATACCTCTCCAAGTAATGGGCCTTTCAGGAGGTACACTGAGGGGGAAGAGAACTGCCCCTAGGTTGACTTGCCTTTGTAAAAGGAAAATAAATCTGTGGGCTCCAAAATCACTAAGCTAAAGGAGAAAGTCAAGCTGGGAACTGCTTAGGGCAAACCTGCCTCTCATTCTATTCAAAGTCACTTAGATAAATGCATATCAGACTGCCTCCTTTGGAGATGCTAATGAGAAACCCAAAAGAATGCAACCTTTTGTCTCTTCTCTACCTGTGACCTGGAAGCCCCATCCACACTTCAAGTTGTCCCACCTTTTCAGACCAAACCAATGTTCATTTACATATGTTGACTGATGTCTCATGTCTTCCTAAAAGGTACAAAATCAAGCTGTACTCTGACCACCTTGGACACAGGTTGTCAGGACCTCCTGAGGCTATATCATGGGTGCAGGTCCTCAACTGCGGCAAAATAAACTTTCTAAATTAACTGAGACCTGTTTAAGATATTTGGGGTTCACACCTTCTCCAGTGCCACTGAAATTATGATGATCAAAACATCCTCAAAACTGTGCAAATATATGTTCTTATTCCCCTCTTTTAACCACTTGAGCACTGCCTTGAGATACAGTGTGAGTTCTGTTTCTCTCCTTTTCTTGCTCTAGAAAGAGCTTTCTGGGTCTTCTGGATCTTTTTCTATTTCTTTATTACCTCTTACCATTAGCAACTTTTACTTTCCAATTTTAATTTTTTCTTCCAAGTCCAGTCTTGTAGCACAGCTAACTAAGGGGCCAGGGGGCAGGGTTGTCTCCTAAATAAGGATAAAATGGAGCTAAGTTTTCAACAAACTTTATATTTGTTTATAATTTATCTTATTTGCCTAACCATATAAAGGTAATTTCAGTTAAATTTATGTTTAGCAAATACTTAACACACATATACACACACAGCCAGCACCATACCTAGCACATTGAGGGATATGTTGGGGGGCAGAAAGCAATTCCCCAAAATATGGCCTTTGGCATGCTGAGTGCTTTTGAAAATGGAAAGTGAAATGGGATATAGTTCCCTTGGCCCCTTTGCAGAGCTCATGAAGGGGGTGGCTCATTTATTCAGCCCACAGTTCTCAACCCCTTATGGGAGGGGGAGCATGCGGTTGGTCAGCTGCAGGGGCCAAGATGAGTGCTTCTGGGCGCTGGCAGGAGCAGAGCTCTGTGTGGCCCCTCGAAGCATCTTAGAGGTAACTGCAACCCTTAGAGCCCCAGAGGGTGCGTGTTACAGTGTGCTCTTTTAGCTTTGCTGTCTACATACGGCTTAAGTGTTTAACAGCTCAGCATGACAGCCCTCTGTATCCTAAGCTCTTGTTTGGTATCCAGAAGAATCAGGTCACATGAATGAATGGAAGATGGTAAATGTGGCAGATTTTTATCACCTATGAAAGTGACTCTCAGCAGGTTAGGGAGCTGGAAAGGGGATGGAGGATGGACCGGGAAGGATGGAGTGGGAAGGTAATCTTCCCTTGAAGTTCGGCCAGCTCAGTTCCGCCCCAGCCGAACTCTTCTCCGAAGTCCCACTGTCAAGTTGTCCCTCTGAAGTCAAGTTGCTTCTCTGCAATGTCCGGCTGCTTCTTTTCTCTCCTTCTCTGCTGCTCTGCTCTGCTGCTCTGCCAGTGGAGCCTGGGTACCAGGGTACAAGATTGGGGGTGGGGTGGGCCAAAAAGCAACATTCAAGTGGGAAAACAAGAATACATGTTCTCACTTTGGGCCGGAGTTCCAGGCTTGAGGGTAGGGCCCTCGCTGGGGCTGCCCTCTTTTATTTGCTATTTTTCTACCTCTCATCCATTTCATCAGAATAGGTCTTGGAACCAAAATCTCTCTCTAACCTTTCCGCAGCTTCTGTTCTCTCTAATCCTCTTTTCCAAGCAACCAGGAGGGACTCTCTCTGGAATTTCCAAAAGAAATGCAATTGTTTTCAAGACTCCCTCTCTAGAAAATCTCATCAAATACCGAAGATCAACCACCAGAGAACAGAAGAGACGAGGAGTCCTCATGTCCAGACAGAATTTTCATCTATCTTTCTGAGGGCAGCTTCAAGAGACTGCCTGAAGGGCTTTATCTACATCTTAATAAAAAACCTTTGTTCTGCCCCTGAACCTTGGAGTTACTGGTTCCAGTCAGCTCCCAAAAAGAACTGTAGTCTGAGCATTGGGACTATTCATTCCTCCATCGCTCCCCCCACGCCATGAAACAGGGTATAGAAGCTTCAGTACCACTGAGTTGTTAGGTGATCCCCCTGTGATTCTCCCTGTGCCTAGCACATTAATAAATTGTGTGTGGTTTTTCTCCTATTAATCTACCTTTTGTCAGTTGCTTTTCAGGAAACTTCATGTTTTTTTCTTTTTCTTTCTTTCTCTCTCTCTTTCTTTCTTTCCTTCTTTCTTTTCTTTCCCTTTTTGACAGGGCCCTCCTCTGCTTCCCAGGCTGGATAGCAGCGACTTGATCTCAGCTCATTGCAACGTCCATCGGTCCCCCCACCTCAGCTTCCCTAGTAGCTGGGACTATAGGCAAGTGCCTACAAATTTGGCTAATTTTTAGAAATTTTTGTAGAGATGAAGTCTCACTACATTGCCCAGGCTGGTCTCAAACTTCTGGGCTCAAGTGATCCTCCTGCCTTGGCCTCCTAAAGTGCCCAGCTTCAGAGAAACTTCAAAGGGCTAAGGGCAAGTTTTCCCTTGGCCCCTACAGATACAAATGCAAATGTGACTGAGGCCGTGGCCTCATGGAGCTGATAGTCTGATAGAAAAAAATAAGACACAGAAAACCAGAAAACTCAGAAATCCATGGCAAGTGATGTTAGAGAGGGACTAGGGGCAGAGGGGATAAGGCTGTCTGCAGTGCCCCATGGGAGAAACAGAGGAGGTTCTTTGAGATCAAAGTGTCATTTTATCCAGGCTCCTAGGGTGAAATTTAAACCATAAAAGCTCTGAGCATCTTGCAGGTTCAAGGCTGCAAAATGTTATCGTTCAGGCCTGACATGGCTTTTGATAATAGGTGATTAATTCAGTCTAGGAAATCCCCAGTGATACCACCTCAAAAGTTTGAGAACAGGTTTTCTTTCTTTTTCTTTTTTTTTTCACTCAAAGTTCTGCTGAACAGGTTTTCTGAATTGAGAAGGCACATAGGACTCAAACCCATGCAGAGGCTGGGTGCAGTGGCTCACAACTGCAATCCTCGCACTTTGGGAGGCTGAGGCAGACAGATCACTTGAGGTCAGGAGTTCAAGACCAGGCTGGCCAACATGGTGAAGGTGGGTGCATGTAATCCCAGCTGCTTAGGAGGCTAAGGCATGATAATTGCTTGAACCCAGGAGGCGGAGGTTTTAGTGAGCCGAGATCATGCCACTGCACTCCAGCCTGGGCAGCAGAGCAAGACTGCATCTAAAAAAAAATAAAAAACAAACAAAAACAAAACCAAAAAAAACTCATGCAGAGCAATACATTTCTACTCTCTCTTATTTGACTATTCAGATGAGTCAGGAAAAGAAGTGTTAAGACTGCTGAGGCCGGGTGCGGTGGCTCAAGCCTGTAATCCCAGCACTTTGGGAGGCCGAGGCGGGTGGATCACGAGGTCAAGAGATCGAGACCTTCCTGGTCAACATGGTGAAACCCCGTCTCTACTAAAAATACAAAAAATTAGCTGGGCATGGTGGTGAGTGCCTGTAATCCCAGCTACTCAGGAGGCTGAGGCAGGAGAATTGCCTGAACCCAGGAGGCGGAGGTTGCGGTGAGCCGAGATCGCGCCATTGCACTCCAGCCTGGGAACATGAGTGAAACTCCATCTCAAAAAAAAAAAAAAAAAAAAAGACTGCTGACCACTCTGTACTCCAAATTTGCTCTCTAAGGATTATAGTCTGGAACGTTAACCATCAGTTTATTCAACATGATTCAGACTGGGGGAATGCAGATCGTACCGCCTCAATTCACGAAACAGGTGACTTCATCATGTTCTTTCCCTGTGCCTGATGTACAAATGCATAGAAATCATGCACCTGAGGCTTTCCAAAGCAGTCCCAGTTTTATATAATCTTCCTCTTTTGGATGAAAACAAAAATAGCCAATGTAACTTATTATTTGCAGCCTTGTTATATACATAAATTCAAAATTAAAGAAAACTATATTTTGTTAAATTGTCAATCCTGATTTGGGTTCCCAAATACAAAAGAAATGATGTCGATTTCTCACTCTAGGGAAGAGTGAATCAGGGCCTGAGGCAGAAGAAAACAACAAAATGGAATGGAAGGAAGAAGAAAGTCTCATTTCAGTGACAGTATGGAGTATGGTTGTCTATAAAAGAGTATATTAATATTCATACAAGCATTTACTGATGATCTAGTAGGTTCAAGAAAATGCTAAGTAATGAGAGGAGATATTATGCCTTTGGATAAAATAGGCTCTCTGGCACCTGAGAGCTCATAAAGTAGTAGAGAAGACAGCTTACATAAACGTCTTTAATACAAAAGAGGGCTTGCAAAGTGCTGTAATTAAAGTACTAAGAATCATATTGTAAGTAATTAGGGAAGAGAGTGTATGTTTCAGTTCATACTCCACACTGTCACCAAAATGAGCCTTTCTCCTTCCTTCCTTCCTTCATTCCTTCCTTCCTTCCTTTTTTCTCTCCCTCCTTCCTTCCTTCCCACCCTCCCTCTCTCCTTTCTTCCTTCCTTTTTGCTCTCCCTCCCTCCCTCCTTCCCTTCCTCCCTCCCTCTCCTTCCTTCCTTCCTTCCCTCCCTCCCTCCTTCTTTCTTTTTCTTTTTCTTTCTTTCTCTCTCTCTTTTTCTTTCTTTCCTTTTCTTTCCTTTTCTTTTCTTTCCTTTCCTTTCCTTTTCTTTTCTTTTTTTTCTTTTCTTTTCTTTCATTGAGACAGTCTTTCTCTGTCACCCAGGCTGTATTGCAGTGGCAAGATCTCAGCTCACTGCAGCCTAGACCTCCCAGGCTCAAGCGATTTTCATGCCTCAGCCTTCTGAGTAGCTGGGATTGCAGGCATATGGCACCACGCTTGGCTGATTTTTGTATTTTTAGTAGAGACAGGGTTTCGCCAGTTGGCCAGGCTTGTCTTGAACTCCTGGCCTCAAGTGATCTGCCTTACTCAGCCTCCAAAAGCACTGGGATTATTGGCATAAGCCACCATGTCCAGCCAAAATAAATTTTCTTAAATGGTAACTTGGGCCAGGCGCAGTGGCTCAACCTGTAATCCTAGAACTTTAGAAGGCTGAGGTGGGTGGATCACTTGAGGTTAGAAGTTTGAGACAGCCTGGTCAACAGGTGACACCCCATCTCTACTAAAACTACAAAAATTGGCCAGGCGTGGTGGCATGTGCCTGTTTTCCTAGTTACTGCAGAGGCTGAGGCACGAGAATCACTTAACCCGGGAGGTGGAGGTTACAGTGAGCTGAGATCACGTCACCTCACTCCAGTCTGGGTAATACAGCAAGACTCTGTCTCAACAAAAATAAATAAGTACATGAATAAAAAATAAAGTAATTTTATCATGTCATTCCCTGGCTTAAAAATTCTCAGTGACTCACCAAAACCCTCATCAAAAAAGACCAGACTTGGCTTATAGAGCACCTGTCTTATCTCTGAACTCTTCCAGCCATGAGCCATTCCACCCCAACATTCTAAACAATTTGTAAGCATGCCCATTCCCTTAAAACTCAGACATTTGCACTTTCATTTTGCTTACAATCTCCCATTTCCTTTTCCTGAACTCTAAGCACCTCCATTCTACACAGCTTGGCCTAAATCCAAATCATCTCCGAGTTTCAATGAAGTCCTCAATCAGGAAGCTTTCCTTTATCTCCAGTGGGATGTGTACTCCTCCCATGCATCCACACTGGCCCCCCACTACACTTTTAATCCTACATTGCTGTGTTTGCTGTTTTTCACAGTGCAGCCAAATAATATAAAATAATATTAAAAAGTAAATGGGCCGGGCGCGGTGGCTCAAGCCTGTAATCCCAGCACTTTGGGAGACCGAGGCAGGTGGATCACGAGGTCAAGAGATCGAGACCATCCTGGTCAACATGGTGAAACCCCGTCTCTACTAAAAATACAAAAAATTAGCTGGGCATGGTGGCGCGTGCCTGTAATCCCAGCTACTCAGGAGGCTGAGGCATGAGAATTGCCTGAACCCAGGAGGCGGAGGTTGCGGTGAGCCGAGATCGCGCCATTGCACTCTAGCCTGGGTAACATGAGCGAAACTCCGTCTCAAATAAATAAATAAATAAATAAATGTAAATGTTGCCAGGAACAGTGGCTAACACCTGTAATCTCAATACTTTGGGAGGCCAAGGCAGGTAGATTGCACGGCCAAACCCCATCCCATCTCTACAAAAAATACAAAAATTAGCTGGATATGGTGGCACACAGCTGTTGTCTCATCTACTCAGGAAGCTGAGGCAGGAGAATCACTTGAACCCAGGAAGCAGAGATTGCAGTGAGCCAAGATCACACCACTGCACTCCAGCCTGGGCAACAGAGGGAGACTCCGTCTCAAAAATAAATAAATAAATAAATAAAAGATAAGGCGCACAATTCGCAATCTAAGTCCTTTAACTGCACCAGCCTCAGCATCCAGACCTTACCATCTGACTCCACCTTGAGGGCCATTCCACATGGGGTCATTATAGTTGTTCAATCACACTAGATAGCTCATAGTTGGCATAATTGACCAAGAACCCAAACACATTTTTCCCAATACCCTTATTCCCATATTGCTTTATTATTCTTTCCTTCCCATACTTGTACCCCCTTAGCAAAGCCAACTCATAAAATACCGCCTCAATACCTAGTCATGACTAAGGCTCAGCTTTGGCACAAGAACATTTTCCCCAGCCTTGTTGATGTGGTTGGCCTCTTCACCACCCTGTATACCTAAAGGTGGGTAAGTGAGGTTAAGGTTTTCCTCACTCCTAACAGCACTTCCAGGCCTTCGTTCTCCTTGAAGTGTCACTGTCCTTTTGAGAGTCATTCTTTCTCTGACATCTGCTTATTTTACATGCTCACATTCTTGGAATACTTGGTAGTTTTCAATGTCCAACAGATAACCCTTAACACTCTATTTTCCTGTTTCTTGATGCCTGCAACTTCAATGATTACTATCTCCCCTTCATTCATCTACTCACTCTTGTGATCATTTCTGAACCTTGTCATCATCTGGAATTACTTCATTAATCCATTAATTATATTGCAAACTATAATAACTCATCCTCTGACTAGGATTCTCATCTTTCAAGCATCTGCTAGAAAGTCCCTTTGTCTCTCACCGCACAGTTCATTTCTCCCAATCTTCTCCCAGCCTCTTTTCCTTCTGAACCCAGGATACTCTTATGTGGTGGATTATATGCACAATTTTTTCATGAACAGCCTTGATTCCAAGGTATACCTATCTTTATGTTCGGGGTCAGTTTTACAATTACCTTCTCTACTCTTACATTGGGACAGTAAGCATAATTGAACTAAATGATACTCATTATGCAAACGTACCACTAAAATTAATGACCCTCAACCTCAGTGAGGCCTTTTAGCAATTTCTCCTATTCCGCTTTAAATATTAATCTAAACCTTAGTCAATTTTAGCAACTCCCCATCCTTTTCACCTCTATCAAGTGAATTTCATCAAATTTCAAGCAAGCCACATACCTATAATTTTACTAGATTCTCCCTAATTCTCACCAACTTCTCTCCAATTATAGAGAATAAGATATTCCTCTTTCTTAACTGCATCCCCTGTTGCCCCACAAAGAATGCTGCCCCTTCACTTAGTTTTCTCTTTCCTGCATAACCGACTTCTCCATCTCAACTGCCCCCATTACCTTAGCCCAGGGGGATGTCAGACATTTTCTGTAAAGTACCACATAATTAATATTTTAGGCTTTGTAGGTATGTCAGGCTGTTTTTGCTATAAAGAAATTTTTGCCACTACAAAGAAATTGTTTTGTCACCACAAAGAAATGCCTGAGGTGGCCAGGCCCAGTGGCTCACGCCTGTAATCCCAGCACTTTGGGATGCCAAGGCAGGTGGATCACAAGGTCAGGAGTCCAAGACCAGCCTTGCCAAGATGGTGAAACCCCATCTCTACTAAAAATACAAAAAATAGCCGGGCGTGATGGCAGGAACCTGTAAGCGCAGCTACTCGGGAGGCTGAGGCAGGGAACTGCTTGAAGCCAGGAGACAGAGGTTGTGGTAAGCCAAGATCTTGCCACAGCACTCCAGCCTGTGACAGAGTGAGACTCTGTCTCAAAAAAAAGAAAAAAAAAAGAAATGCCTGAGGCTGGGTAACCTATAAATAAAAGAGCTTTAATTGGCTCACAGTTCTGCAGGCTGTACAAGCATCCTGCTTCCGGTAAAGCTTCAGGGAGCGCTTACTTATGGTAGAAGGCAAAGCTGGAGCAGGCATGTCACATGGCAAGAGCAGGAGCAGGAGGGTGAGGCGGGAGGTGTCACACTTTTTAATTTTATTTATTTATTTATTTGGAGCCACCACATCCAGCAAATGTTTGTTATTTTTTTGTAGAGATGGAGTCTCACTATATTGCCCCAGGTTAATCTCAAACTCCTGGGCTCAAGCAATCCTCCCACCTCAGCCTCCCAAAGTGCTGGGATTACAGGCATGAGTCACTGTGCCCAGCCTGTCAACTCTTTTAAACAACCACATTTCAAGTGAACTGAGAACCAACTTATCACCAAGAGGATGGTGCTAAACCATTCATGAAGGATCCTCCATTATCCAGTCACCTCCCACCAGGCCCCATCTCCAAAACAGGAATCATGTTTCAACATGAGATCTGGAGGGGAAAAATATCCAAACTGTATTAGTAGGTCTTACTATCTCTGTCACAACTATTCAACTCTGTTGTTATAGCATGAAAACAATAGACAATATATGATGAATGTGTGGCTGTGTTCCAATACAACTTTATTTATGGACAATGAAATTTGAATTTCGTATTTCACATGAACAAAATATTGTTTTCAAAGATTTAAAATGTAAAATCCATTCTTAGTTTATGAGTGATACAAAAACAGGCCATATTTTACCTCCCTTGACTTAGCCTACAACAGATTCTCCGAGTGAGGTCTCAACAGCATCAGCCTCACGTGGGAATGTGTTAGAAAGGCAAATGTTCCTTCCCCACCCCAGACCTAGAGACACTCTGGACATGCAGCCAAGCCGATTAAGGTCTAACAAGCTTTCCAGGTGATTCTGATAAATACTCAAGTTTGAGAACTATTGTCCTATAAACAAGTCTCTCCTTCAAAAAAAAAAAGCCTCTGACTTTGTACCTTAAACTTTTTCTTATTTCATCCAAAATTCCAAAATGATTAGTCAATTTTTGCCGGCTCCATTTTCTCAGCATAATTTACCACGCATTTATAAAATGAGTAAGAATACCACCAAGTGGTTGTCAGAACTACATAAGATGATTATAGATGGGAATTCCACATAGGAAATTCTTCATATGGTAAAGAAAGGTGGAAGGATTTTAACTCCATATCCCAGGGAGGAGAAATAAAGAACACTGCCTGCCTCCCTATAATCCCCTCGCCCACTCCTCGTCATGAAGAAGAGTGAGCTGATGGGTGAGTCTGGGGAAAGGAATGAAACCTCGTCTGCTTACAGGGGCAGCTGGAACCTATTCAGCTTCTCTTTGCAAAGTAGAAAGAGGCACCTCCTCAGGGAAACACAGCCCTGTAGAGCAAAGCTTGGTGATTGGAAGGCAACCTGTGGAAATAAGAATAAGATACAGTTTCTCTAAGTGGACAGAGCCGTCAGGGACACTATAGGGTCCTGTTTGCTCGGCTCCTGCTGGGTTCCCTCTCTTTAGGTTTCTAAATTATTGGGGTTTGTTAATTTCCTAAAGTCTCGGTAAATAGCCCCTCAGCCTCAATGAAACCAGCAAGTCCTTTTGATAGAAACTTTTAAACAGTCACAGTGGTCTATTGCCAGTGGGGTCCTGTACTTGCCCAAGATTGTCAGGACAATTTTCTCCTACGCTCAGTCTTTCCATCTACTGACCAATATAGCAATGGTAAAAGTATTGTGTGGGATGTGTTGTTCAAAAATATAGGTGCTTGAATTTCCATTTTTCCTGTTCACTAAGATCATAATTGCAGTATTTAATGCAGATAGCAATCATGTCACCATCTTTGCTTTTGGAAAGAAAATGAATAACAAAAACAAAGCAGCGTGAAAAATGTGCCAAGTGAGAGCTACATTTGAAATACTCATGGGATGTTAGAGGAAATAGGAGAATCAGAGAAGTTCTCACGGTTATATAGCATTTTTTTAAGAGCTGGGGGTCTCACTATGTGGCCCAGGCTGGCCTTGAATTACTGAGCTCAAAGGATTTTTCTGCCTCAGCCTACTGAATAGCTGGGACGACAGATGTACTCTGCCGTACTCATAATAAGTAGTATTTTTATGGGTGGATAAGGAGAGAAAGGAATTCCAAGTGAGGAAACAGCATGAGAAAAGTGGGGGGAATAATCTGGGGTACGTGGAGCCCAGAAATATTGAGTGTTGGCATGGTTGGACTTGATAGCCAAATACTGAATCTCTATACGTTACAGAGTTATCCCTTGATGCCTACGGGGGATTGGTTTTCTGGACCTCATTTTATATGAAGGATTTGAGCATCCATACCAAAATCCATGGATGTTTGTATTAGACCGTTTTCACACTACTGATAAAGACATACCCAAGACTGGGTAAAAAGAGGTTTAATTGGACTTACAGTTCCACACGGCTGGGGAGGCCTCAGAATCATGGCAGGAAGCGAGAGGCACTTCTGGGTGGCAGCAACAGAAAAATGAGGAAGATGCAAAAGTGGAAACCCCTGATAAAACCATCACTACCATGAGAACAGTATGGGGAAAAAAAACGCACCTATGATTCAATTATCTCCCACCCGGTCCCTCCCACAACACGTGGGAATTGTGGGAAGATGAGATTTGGGTAGGGACACAGAGCCAAACCATATCAATGTTCAAGTCTCTCATATAAAATGGTATAATATTTGCATATCCTCCTGTATTCTTTAAATCATCTCGTGGTTACTTATAATACCCAGTGCAATGTAAATTCTATGTAAATAGTTGTTACGCTGCACAGTCTAGGACATAATGGCAAGAAAAAAGTCTGTACATGCTTGGTACAAACACAACCATTTTTTCCTTTTTTAAAAAAAATTTTGGCCCATGGTTGCTTGAATCCACAGATCTGGAATCCATAGAAACAGAGGACCAACTATACTAAGCTGCTTTAGGACTGAGACCATTTAAGTGATTCCTTTATCTTTAATGGATTTAGTAGAGTGCTTGGCACATAGCAGCAGATTATTAAATATTTGTAACATGAAAAAATGAATATGTGAAATTTCATTTACTTACACTTAGTTGAGTCAAGTGGCCTAACAAACTGTAAGAAGTCCCAGCAGATGGAGGAGGCAGGAAGTCAACCTAGAAAATTTACATATGAGTTATTGTTTATTGCTTGATGAGCTCATCAGATAAGTCAGGAACCATTTTCCCAATATTCCTGTAATAGACTCAGATGACAAATACAAAACTTAATTGCTTCCCACAACTTCTTTAAAGGAAAAAAATTATGGCCTGGGCATGGTGGCTCACCCCTGTAATTCCAGCACTTTAGAAGGCTGAGGTGGGCAGATCATGAGGTCACAAGTTCGAGATCAGCCTGGCCAACATGGTGAAACCCCCTATATTGACTAAAAATACAAAAAATTAACTGAGTGTGGTGGCACATGCCTGTAGTCTCAGCTACTCAGGAAGCTAAGGCAGGAGAATGAACCTGGGAGGCAGAGGTTGCAGTGAGCCAAGATTGCAGCACTGAACTCCAGCCTGAGCAACAGAGCAAGACTCTGTCTCAAAAACTAAAAATAAATAAATAAATAAATAAAAGAATCATAAAATAGACCATGTTTATTTCAGAAAACTTGTGACATATCCTACAAATTGTAATAAAGACTGTTTAAATTCCTGAAATCTCATCAAGTAATGATCTAACAGTATAACAATATTTTCTCATGTCATTAAATATTCTTTGAAAGTATGATTTAAATGTGATTTTCTGCAAATGCATACATCAATCTGTTTTCTATTTATTTAACCATTCCTCTATTAGTGGACATGGAGACAATTTCCAGATATTCATTACACTTTTGTAAATGTATCTTTATTTTTAAAATTTTCTTTTTTTTCCCTAAATGGAGTCTAGCTCTGTCACCCAGGCTGGAATGCAGTGGTGCAATCTTGCTTCACTGCAATCTCTGCCTCCCAGTTTCAAGCAATTCTCCTGCCTTAGCTTCCTGAGTAGCTGAGACTACAGGCACATGCCACCACGCTCAGCTAATTTTTTGTATTTTTAGTAGAGACAGGGTTTCACCATGTTGGCCAGGCTGGTCTCAAACTCCTGACCTCAGATCTTGGCCTCCCAAAGTGCTAGGATTACAGGTGTGAGCCACCACACCCAGCCTATGAAGATCATTTTTGTTTCAGAGATGTATTTCTTGAGAATCTCTGAATAGTCCATCAGCGTCTGTTTTCCCCAGGCGATGCCTTTGTTCTTACTGATGCCTGCGTGAGAGAATCCAGTGAACTCGTCTGTTTTCCAAAGAGACCATGAAGATTGGGCCCGTGTGGCACCGAGCACACTTGTGAACAAAAGTCTTCTGCCTCCACAGGTTCATAGGTAAAAAGAAAAAAAGAGAAAAAAACAAAAAAGAAAAAAAGTCTTCTGCCTTTTTCAACATAACCCGTATTTAATCTCTCATCAACGGCACTATGAATGTTCCCACTCAGAAGCTGGACATCCCACTCTCTAGAACTCCAGCTGGATTTTGAGAGGAATGTGACTAATTGATTCTAAAATGAACAAAGAAGAGCTAAGACACAAATAACTAAAGTAATTTAAAAACAGAAGAGCAAAGACAGAGGACTTTTTCTACCAAATATTAAGACAAACCACGTTCATAGGAATCAAAATAATTTAATACTGGCACAAGAACAGACAAATAGGCCAGTGCAGTGGCTCATGCCTGTAATCTCAGCAGTATGGGAGGCCAAGTCAGTGATCACCTGAAGTCAGGAGTTTGAGACCAGGCTGGCCAACATGGTGAAACCCTGTCTCTATTAAAAATACAAAAATTAGTCACATGGGGTGACAGGAGCCAATAATCCCAGCTAGTCCAGAGACTGAAGTAGGAGAATAGCTTGAACCTGCGAGGCAGAGGTTGCAGTGAGCCAAGATCGCGCCATTGCACTCCAGCCTAGGTGACGAGCAAAACTCTATCTCAAAAAAAAAAAAAAAAAGAAAAGAACAAATAGATTAGTAAAACAAAATAGGGAGCCCCAAAACAAACCCATGTATATATGGAAACTTCATATATAATAGAAATGGCATCTTTTTTTTTTTTTTTTTTTTTTTAGTAGATGGAGTTTCACTCGTTACCCAGGCTGGAGTGCAATGGCGCGATCTCGGCTCACCGCAACCTCCGCCTCCTGGGTTCAGGCAATTCTCCTGCCTCAACCTCCTGAGTAGCTGAGATTACAGGCATGCGCCACCATGCCCAGCTAATGTTTTGTATTTTTAGTAGAGACGGGGTTTCACCATGTTGACCAGGATGGTCTCGATCTCTTGACCTCGTGATCCACCCGCCTCGGCCTCCCAAAGTGCTGGGATTACAGGCTTGAGCCACCGCGCCCGGCCAGAAATGGCATCTTTAATCAATACAGAAAAAAGGATAGTTTTTTTTTTTTTGGGGGGGGATGTTGTTGGGATGTTAGAAGAGTGGATACATGGAGAAAAACCCAGTTGGATTCCCACTTCATACTATATACAAATGTTAACCATAATGGATTACTTTCATCTGAAATGGAAACCTATGAAGATAAGGAAAGTGTAGAAGTATAGCTTTGTTCTTTGAAATGGAGGTGTTTAGTAAGAAAGGCCTGAAAATCTTACCATAAAGGGGGAAATTTGTGGATTTAAATACAAAAAACAAACAACGACAAAAAAGAAACGCACCAGAATTTCTTCTCAAAGAAGACTATCGTAAATAAAGTTAGGGCACAAGTGATAGCCTAGAAGAGTATATTTGCCACCTCTACAACTCAGGAATTGTTATGTAGAACATACACAGAAATTCTGTAAATCAAGAAGTAAAAGGCATGGAGTCCAATAGAAAACTAGATGATACAGTTTGGATGTGTCCATGCCCTGGAAATGTAATCCCCAGTGTTGGAGGTGGGGCTTGGTAGAAGTGACTGGATCATGGGGGCAGATTTCTCAGGAATGGTTTAGCACCATCCTCTTGGTGCCGTCTCACGATAGCGACTGAGTTCTCACAAGATCTGATCATTTAAAAGTGTGTGGCACCTCCCTCTCTCTCTTTCTCCTGATTCTACCAGGTGAGATGCCCGCTCCCCTTTCACCTTCCACCATGACTGAAAGCTTCCTGAAACCTCCCCAGAAACAGATGCCTGTGTTATATGTTTCCTGTACAGCCTGCAGAACCATTAGCCAATTAAACTTCTTTTCTTTATAAATTACCCAGTCTCAGGTATTTCTTTATAGCAACGCAAGAACAGCCTAATACACTAGACAAAGGATAAAATAGGCAAATCACAGAATAAGGAATCTGAATGTCTAGTGAATCTATAAAAAGACTGTCTAGTGAGAAAAAAATTCAAGTTAAAATAGCAATGAAATACCACTTCACAAAAACTTAAAGGCTTAGTAATATCAAGAATTGGAAGGATAGGGTAACCTTGGACTGTAAACTGACGAAGCCATACTGGAAAATGACTTCTCAGTATTTCTGCAACTTAATGTGTTCCAGACATCTCACTCCAAGGAAACTTGCACACAGATATTAATGGGAACATATGTGAGAATGTGTATCTCAGCATTGTTTGCAGTGGCAAGAGCTTGGAAAAACCCGGGACATGATAGGCAGGGACAGAACTCCATCCTTTGTAATTATATGTATTCAGTTGAAAACTAGGCAGTGGTCAGATAAACATTCAGCTATCTAGCTACCTCTTGAAGACATGGTATCAAGTGGGAAAATGTAGAAAACAAAACAAAAGGTATCACAGCACCAGTGTAAATTTAAAACACTCTAAGCAATACATGATTTCCAAGCATACCGGTGATGCCTTTGAGAGAGAGAGAAAAAAAGAGAATGGGCATCGGGAATAAAGAGAAAAAAAGAAGACCTTGTTAAGATCTGTGATACCAGAGCATAATCCATGCTATTCTTTCAGTTGCTTATGGGAAAAAAAATAAACAGAACAAATTCGGAACTATCTTTGATTTATTTGTTTCTCTTCCACCCATCATCCAATCCCTCATTTTCCAAATATACGCAGAATTAAATCATTTCCCATCTTTTCCATCAATACCCCTCTGGGCTTACTCCCATCACCTGTAGCCTGCTTACTGCAACAGCGACCTCCTAACAAGTCTCTTGGCTTTTGCATCCACCTGCCTTTGGTCTCTTTGCTTTTCTCTTTTTTTTTTTTTTTTTGAGACGGAGTTTTGCTCTTGTTGCCGAGGCTGGAGTGCAATGGCACGATTTCAGCTTACTTCAACCTCCACCTCCTAGGTTCAAGGCATTCTCCTGCCTCCACCTTGAGAGTAGCTGGGATTAGGAGACGGAGGTTGCAGTGATCTGAGATCGCGCCATTGCACTCCAGCCTGGGTAACAAGAGCGAAACTCTGTTACC
>NW_022436965.1:18490855-18500631 GCF_009761245.1 Sapajus apella | reverse complement strand
TTTTTTTTTTTTTTTTTGTAAATTCAGATTTAGGCCTACAGAGAAGATGGTGGAATTATATGTAGTTTGTTTGTTTGAGACAGTCTCACTCTGTCACCCAGGCTGGAGTTCAGTAATATGATCTTGGCTCTCTGCAACCTCTGTTTCCCAGATTCAAACGATTCTCATGCCTCAGCCTCCCAAGTAGCTGGGATTATAGGCATGCACCACCACATGCAGCTGATTTTAATAATTTTTTTGTGGAGACAGAGTTTCACCATGTTGGCCAGGCTGGTCTTGAACTCCTGGCCTCAAGTGATCTGCCTACCTCAGCTTCCAAAAGTTCTGGGATTATAGGTGTGAGCCACCATGCCCAGCCCTTTTTTTTTTTGAGACAGAATTTCACTGTGTTGCCCAGGCTGGAGTGCAGTGGTGCAATCCTGGCTCACTGCAGCCTGGACCTCCTAGGCTCATGTGATCCTCCCACTTCGGCCACAAGTAGCTGGGACTACGGGCACATGCCACCATACCTGGCTAAATTTTTGTATATTTTGTAGAGACAAGGTTTTGTCACGTTGCCTGGGCTGGTCTTGAACTCCTGGGATCAAGCAACCTGCCCGCCTTGGCCTCCCAAAGTGCTAGAACTACAGGTATGAGCCACCACACCTGGCCTTTTGAATCACTTTTACCTATAAATATTTCTTTTTCCTTTTTTTTTTTTTTTTTTGAGACAGGAGTTTTGAGTTTTGCTCTGTTGCCCAGGCTGGAATACAATGGCACAATTTTGGCTCACTGCAGCCTCTGCCTCCTGGGTTCAAGGGATTCTACTGCCTCAGCCTCCCAAATAGCTGAGATTACAGGCGACCATCACCACACCTGGCTAATTTTTGTATTTTTAGCGGAGATGGGTTTTCCCCATGTTGACCAGGCTGGTCTCGAACTCCTGAAGTCAGGTGATCCGCTGCTTCGGCCTCCCAAAGTGCTGGGATTACAGGTGTGAGCCAGTGCGCCTGTCCTTGTTACCAATAAATATTTCTACAAGTATCTCTAAGAGATGAGAACTTTTTAAACAACATAATCACAATAACTTTGTCGTTTCCCATAACATTAACAAGAAATCCTTAACTAGGCTAACATCTAGTTCAGGAGAAACTTAACTTTATCAGAGCGTTTATAAATGGATCAAGTTTTCAAGTGATAGCTTTTCTTTTCTTTCTTTTTTTTTTTTTTTTTGAGACGGAGTTTCGCTCTTGTTGCCCAGGCTGGAGTGTGCAATGGCGCGATCTCAGCTCACCGCAACCTCCGTCTCCTGGGTTCAGGCAATTCTCCTGCCTCAGCCTCCTGAGTAGCTGGGATTACAGGCACGCGCCACCATGCCCAGCTAATGTTTTTTGTATTTTTAGTAGAGACGGGGTTTCACCATGTTGACCAGGATGGTCTCGATCTCTTGACCTCGTGATCCACCCGCCTCGGCCTCCCAAAGTGCTGGGATTACAGGCTTGAGCCACCGCGCCCGGCTCAATAAGACTTTTAAAAGGGGGAAAACTTTCAAAATTAAAATTGCAATCTCATTTTTTCTCATATTGCTCTGCAAATATAAATCTCGGTACTCAGACTCCAGAAGATAAGAATAGGCCTATGAATCAAAACCATTTATCATATTCCGTTATTTTTAGTTATCTGTTTCTTCCTGATGTTTTAACTCAACATCAGTTTAATATATTTAATCATACTTTTTAAAAAAGAAAAATGTTTTAGATCCATCATGGAAAATTTTGACCAAAAGATAAATTTAAAGCTAAAGCAGGATGGTTGTCAAATCCTGTGTCCATAGCTTTGCACAAGACACTTAGTCATTTGGAAAGTCTTGTGTTAATAGTCTGTCCTATGACTCAACTATTTCCCACTTAGAGATAGTACAGAACACCCTTAAATACACTCACAACTGGTGCAGTGGCTCACGCTTGTAATGCCAGCACTTTGGGAGGCTGAGGTGGGCGAATCATGAAGTCAAGAGATCGAGACCATTCTGGCCAATATAGTGAAACCCCGTCTCTACTAAAAATACAAAAATTAGCTGGGTGTGGTGGCGCACACCTGTAGTCCTAGCTACCCAGGAGGCTGAGGAAGGAGAATTGCTTGAACCTGGAAGCGGAGGTTGCAGTGAGCAGAGATTGAGCCACCACACTCCAGCCTGGCAAGAGAGTGAGACTCTGTCTCAAAAAAATAAAATTAAAAGCAAACAAAAAAATTCACACCTAGGCTGGGTGCAGTGGCTCACACCTGTAATCCCTCCCACTTTGGGAGGCCGAGGTGGGTGGATCACCTGAGACCAGGAGTTCAAGACCAGCCTGGGCAATATGATGAAACCCTGTCTCTGCTAAAAATGCAAAAAATTAGTGGGGCGTGGTGGCGGGTGCCTGTAATCCCAGCTACTCAGGAGCCTGAGGCAAGAGAATTGCTGGAACGTCAGAGGCGGAGGCTGCAGTGAGCCGAGATTGCACCATTGTACTCCACCCTGGGCAGGAAGAGCAAAACCCCCACACCTAAAAAAAGTGTAAACATCACAAAACATAAATGACAATTGGGTCATAGGCTGTATTACCCTCCATACTAAAAGCAGACACTAATAATAGTAATTTTGAGGTAGCCTATAAAACACGTGGCTCTGAGTAAATTCTAAGTACCAGTGTTTTATTTTTACCAAAGTGTTTAGAAAGATTCTTTCATACATAACAGATGCTTAACAGTATTTGTTGATTCAATTTAATATTGAAACTAAAATTTTCCAATATAGCAAGTATTGAATTCCAGATTATGTAAAATGAAATGGATATGCATTATCCCACATCCTGGAACTGAGTAGGAAAAAAAAAGGCTTTCACTCTTTCTTTTCTTACCTCCCTTTCTTCCTTCCTTTTTTATTTTTTGAGATGTTGTCTTGCTCTGTCGCCCAGGTTGGAATGCAGTGGTGTGGTCATAGCGCACTGCAGCCTTGACATCCCAGGCTGAAGCTATCCTCCCCACCTCAGCCTCCTGTGTAGCCAGGACCACAGGCACACACCACCACACCTGGCTAATTTTTTATTTTTTTGTACAGACAAAGTCTCCTTATGTTGCCTAGATGGAAAAGCTTTGTCTCATACTTGTGTTTCTAATCTGCATTCAGTACATTACCTGCTGTCCCAAATATGTACATTTATATATTTATATTCAGTGTCCATGCTGAATTTGTGCTTATGTGGGTGGAGACACACACACACAATGTAATCCCTACATTACCCTCATTTGTAGCTTCCAGGGAGCTAGAGAACTGTCCACAGGATGAGTGATGATGGGGACATTTTCTAGATATTGATAGAAGGGCACTTATCAATACTTTCTGTTTACATATCAGGGAAGTGCTGATTTTTTTTTTGGAAGAACACCCTACTTGGTAAGGATGTCCTACCTCTCCAGAAAATTTTACTGTTGCCCTAGACCTAAATACATCAAAAAAAAAAAAAAAAAAAGAAAATTGTATTGCACCCTTTTCTAGCCTGAAATTTACCAGAGCTATGTAGAGTTTACTCTACCTCTTTTTTTTTTTTCTTTTTTTTTTTTTTGAGACAGAGTTTCGCTCTTGTTACCCAGGCTGGAGTGCAATGGCGCAATCTCGGCTCACCGCAACCTCCGCCTCCTGGGTTCAGGCAATTCTCCTGCCTCAGCCTCCTGAGTAGCTGGGATTACAGGCACGCGCCACCATGCCCAGCTAATTTTTTGTAGTTTTAGTAGAGACGGGGTTTCACTATGTTGACCAGGATGGTCTCGATCTCTTGACCTCGTGATCCACCCGCCTCGGCCTCCCAAAGTGCTGGGATTACAGGCTTGAGCCACCGCGCCCGGCGAGTTTACTCTACCTCAAAACACAAACAAGCAAACTAAAAAACAAAACAAAAAAAGAAAATAAAGCTTTGCCTTATTTATCCCCTGACTTGTAAAGTAAGGAAACTGAAATCCTAAATCCCAGTCCCACAGAAATGCCTACTGGCATTCAATATATTGCTAAAATAATTAATTGGGAGGCCATTAGGCTGAAAAGGCTGCAGTGCCTTGGATTCCCGCATAAGCAAACCAAAAGCCAATTCAGTGTAAACAGTAAAACAAACTATTAGCTTAACCAGTCAGAAACCATGAACTGGCTGGGCTATCATGTGTGCTATCACGTGTGCTAATTACATACCAGCATATATATAAACACAAAATATCAGCTCACATATTTTTCTACCAGCACACTTTCACTCCCAACAACAGTAACATGAACAAAGGAAAAACACATGACCCTCTCCCCAAAGTTTTGGGCTATGTTATGCAAGAAGGATAATATGGGCAAATAAATTCAGGTTAACCAGAGCAAAAAACAAACCAACAAACAAAAAGGTAATGTACCTTGACTCAGTTTTCCTTATAAGTTATGTTTATTCTTCTCCCATTCATCTTTGTGAATAGGAACAATGTCTTCATTACTTTTGCCCCCTCAGAAGAGTGCATCAGAATCACATGAAGAGTTTCAAAAAAAAAACAAAAAAAAAAAACCCAAAACACCACTTTCCAGGACTACCCTTTATCAGGAACTCCAGAGAGTAGGGCTCAAGAGTCTGTGATTTTAACAATTCCTCAGATGCTTTTTCTGTTGACCAATACCAACAGCATGTGAGAATTACTGCTCAGAGTATCTAGAGCAGTCACTACATATAGTAGCTTTATATAAATGTTCACTGAATGAGTAAATAAACAAATGAATCAAAACTGGAAATGCACCAGGTGTGGTGACTCACACCTGTAAATCCCAGCACTTTGGGAGGCTGAGGCTGGTGGATCACTTGAGGTCAGGAGTTTGAGACAAGCCTGGCCAACATGGTGAAACACCGTCCCTACTAAAAACACAAAAATTAGCCAGGTGTGGTGGTGGGTGCCTGTAGTCTCAGCTACTAGGGATGCTGAGGCACGAAAATCATGTGAACCCTTGAGGTGGAGGCTGTCATGAGCTGAGATCAGGCCACTGCACTCCAGCCTGGGTGACAGAGCAAGACTCTGTCTCAAAAATATAAATAAATGAATAAATAATTTAAAAAACTAGAAATGAGCAACTCTGTGAGCTCTGACCACACCCAAGACCTATTGGTCTATGAATCTTCTAAGTACCTTGCATCTTACATTATTTAGCCCAGATAGATGGTGGCTCAACTCTGATCTGTGTTCCCTCCTTCCACTTCACTCCTGAGCAGCCAGTAGGACCCTACCTCAAAAAACAAACAAGCAAACAAACTTAAAACAAAACAAAACAAGAAAATAAATAAAGCTTTGCCTTATTTACCCCCTGACTTATAAAGTAAGGAGACCGAAATCCTAAATCCCAGCTCCACAGAAATGCCTACTGGCGTTCAATATATCCCTAATTGGGAGGCCATTAGGCTGGAAAGGCTATAGTACCTTGGGTTCCTACATAAGTAAACCAAAAGCTAACTCAGTGTAAACAGTAAAACAAAACATAAGCTTAACCAATCAGAAACAAGAACTGGCTGGGTATGGTGGCTCATGCCTGTAATCTCAACACTTTGGGAGGGCAAGGTGAGCACATTTCCTTGAGGTCAGGAGTTCGAGACCAGCCTGGGTAACATGGTGAAACCCTGTCTCACAGGGCATCGTTGGCATGCACCTGTAGTACCAGCTATTCAGGAGGCTAAGCTCTCTTGAGCTTGGGAGGTTGAGCAGAGCAGTAAGCTGTGATTGTGCCAGTGCCCTCCAGCCTCAGCAGCAAAGTGAGACCATTTCAAAAAGAAAAGAAACCACAAGCTAACCTTTAACAAGAGACATTAACAATCATAAACTGCCAATGCTAACGTCTAACTAGGGACTTTTCCCTTTAACCAATCAAATATTGTATTTGTCTTGCTTGTGTGAGAACCTTATAAAAATCTCCCCCTCATGTTCCCTCTGTAGAACCCTGAACCACTTGTGATTCAGTGCTGCCTAATTGGTGAATTACTGAATGCTTATATAAACTCATTAAAATTTTAAGGTGCTGAGGGCCAGGCACCCTAGCTTGTACCTGTAATCCCAGCTACTTGAGAGGCTGAGGCAGGAAGATCATTTGAGTCCAGGGGCTGGGGCTACAATGAGCCACGATTGCACCACTACACTCCAGGCTGGGTGACAGAGCAAGATCCTGTGTCCGAAGAGATGAATAAATAAAAATTTTATCTACTGTTTACTTTGTATATGCCAGGCATAGCAGAAGATTCAAAATAATTAAAAAGTTTGATACCTGCCTGTATTAGTCCATTTTCACATGGTTAATAAAGACATATTCAAGACTGGGTAATTTATAAAGAAAAAAGAAGTTGTTTTTTTTTTTTTTTTTTTTTGAGACGGAGTTTCACTCATGTTACCCAGGCTGGAGTGCAATGGCGCAATCTCGGCTCACCGCAACCTCCGCCTCCTGGGTTCAGGCAATTCTCCTGCCTCAGCCTCCTGAGTAGCTGGGATTACAGGCACGCACCCCATGCCCAGCTAATTTTTTGTATTTTTGGTAGAGACGGGGTTTCACCATGTTGACCAGGATGGTCTCGATCTCTTGACCTCGTGATCCACCCGCCTCGGCCTCCCAAAGTGCTGGGATTACAGGCTTGAGCCACCGCGCCCAGCCGAAAAAAGAAGTTTAATGGACTCAATTCCACATGGCTAGGGAGGCCTCACAATCATGGCAGAAGGCAAGGAGGAGCAAAGTCATGTCTTACATGGCAGCAGGTGAGAGAGTGTGGGGGAAACGGCCTTTATAAAACCAACAGATCTCCTGAGACTTACGCACTCACAAGAACATCATGAGAAAAACCTACTCCCATGATTCAATTACTTCCCACTGGGTCTCTCCCACAACACATGGGGATTATGGGAACTACAATTCAAAGTGAGATTTGGGTGGGATACAGCCAAACCATATCCCTGCCCTTGGATACTTTTTATGTTTAATGTTGGAAAGGGGAAAAAATATGTCGTATCTTATGCTAAAAACTTTGTTGACATCATTTAATTAATTCCTCAGAGCAATTCTGTAAGAGGTGTGGTGGGAGGTGTATTATTATCCCTGTTTCATAGCTTAAAAAAAAAAATTCTGCAAAGGCTCAAAAGGTTAAATACCAGCTAAAGGTTATATATTGGCACAGTTTGAATTTGAACTTCTCTTTCACTCAGAACCCAAGCTATTGCCACTAACCTATTATACATGCCAGTGCAATATAAGTTACTATCACTGATTAGAGTTGATGAAAGGAAAGAGTCTTTGGCAGGTCTAAGGATTCGGCAACTTCACTTTCTAGTTTCATAATTTGGGGGAAGGAAGTTTATTATCCACAAAATAAGGGAGTAATACAAATCGTAAATTTTGTGAGGCTTACCAGATAAAATGTTAACAGCACAGAACCTAACAAAAAGTAAGCATTCAATAAACATTACTTAGTAATTACTTTAAATATGCATATTAAATAAATATTACATTTAAATATTTGTATGTTTTTATGATCAGGCCTGGAGAAAATTTAAGAAGATGCAAATGAAGAGATAAAAGCAGATGAAAATGAGCAGTAGAAACCCAGGAAGGTGCACAGGCAAAGGACCTGAGTCACGAGAGGCAAGGCACCACAGACTTGTTTTGTTTGCTTGTTTGTTTTAAGGTGGAGTCTCGCTCTGTTACCCAGGCTGGAGTGCAGTGGCATGATCTCGGCTCACTGCAACCTCTGTCTCCTGGGTTCAAGGGATTCTCCTGCCTCAGCCTCCCAAGTAGCTGGGATTATAGGGGCAGGCCACCACCACACCCAGCTAATTTTTTGTATTTTTAGTAGAGACGGGCTTCACCATGTTGGCCAGTATGGTCTCAATCTCTTGATCTCATGATCCATCCGCCTTGGCCTCCCAAAGTGCTAGGATTACAGGCGTGAGCCACAGCGCCTGGCCCAGAAATCGGTTTTAAAGTCCAGTCTGCCAAAAAGAGAGCCCTGATAGGGGAGGCTGGAAAGATGAGTAATGAACACACCAAGACTTTCGGGGGAATATTTCTGTATTTATTCAAAGACAATTGAAGGAATTAAAGGAATTTAACACAAGGAAGAAACTTGTTTAGGTTAGTTGTTTGTTTGTTTGCTTGTTTTGCATTCAACCCCCGTTGATTAGAATTTTAAAAGATTACCCCAAAGGAGAGTGAACAGAATTTCTGTTTCTGTTTTCACTTTTTTATTCTCACTCTCTCTTTCTCTGTCTCTCTTTCTTTCTCTCTCTCTCTCTCTCTCTGTGTGTGTGTTCAACTAGCTAGCTAACATTTTATAATTAAAAAAACCAAATTTTTAAACAATAAATTTAGTGATAAATATAATCTTGACTGTGGTACTAGTTTCACAGATAAAAACATGTCAAAATTTATCAACTTATATACCATAATTTTAATTTTTTATTTTTTTAAAATTGAGATGACGTTTTTGCTATGTTGCCAAAGCTGGTTGTACATCTGGGCTCCAATGATCCTCCCACGTTGGTCTCTTGAGTAGCTGGAACTACAGGTGTGCACTGCCACACTTGGCTAACTTGTATACTTTAAATATATATAGCATACTGGATGTCATATATCTCAACAAATCTATTTAGCATAATAAAATTATAAAAAACAATAAGTCACTTTGACAAAGACAAAGGTAAATACAGGAAAACAAAATAGCAGGGAACTTAATAGTTTACTTAAATGACATATGGTGGTGACTTGGATTACAATGGTGGCCATTGGAATGGGGAAAAAAAATAAGGACTTGGTGATTGATTAGATATAGTGGGTTTTCAAGATAAGGGAGAGAATGACATCTGGTGGATTTTCCTGATTTCTGGCTTGAGCAAATTGGATGGATGATGGTATTGCAGGCTGGCTTTCTTGGGGTAATGGTCAAATTAGCATGCAGAACGCTAACTAGCATGCTTTGGGGAACACCAGGGAAAGGGAAGAGAGAGAAGCAGAATGAGACAGACTGAGAGGTTGATCCCAACGAAGGCCTTTTCCAACAGCACATGGAGTTCTGAAACTGAAATGTCCCTTCAGAATAGTCCTCAGATGAGGCACAAGGCGCAGATCTTTGTACCCTCACACCAACCAGTCATTTAGATGGTGGATGCCTCTGAAAGGAGTTGTGACCTTGGGCAAGGCAGTTCTCTTTAGCTGAGGCAATCTCAAAAGAAGGCTGAGTCACAAGCAGGCCATTCTCACCCGGCACTCCTAAGAACTCGAAAGTAAGTCATTCCTTCCCCAAAAGGGACCGGGCAGCACATCTCAGCATCCGCCACAGTTGGTGGTTCTCTCACTGAGACACAGAATGCTTATTTCTCAAATGGAGAACAACTATGCATATTACAAAAATACAAGGGGGGCGTGGTGGCTCACGCCTATAATCCCAGCACTTTGGGAGGTTAAGGTGGGAAGATCATTTGAGCCCAGGGGAGTTCAAAACCAGCCTGGCCAATATGGCGAAATCCCATCTATACTAAAAATACGAAAATTAGCTGGGTGTGGTGGCACATTCCTGTAATTCCAGCTACTTGGGAGGCTGAGGCAGGAGAAGCTGAACCCAGGAGGCAGAGGTTGCGGTGAGCCAAGATTGTGCCACTACACTCCAGCCTGGACAACAGAGCAACACTTTGTCTCAAAAAAAAAAAAAAAAAAAAAAAGCCCAAACCAAAAAAAAAAAAGAGAAAAAACCCACATTCATCAGTCAAGTGCTATA